>NW_027286625.1:6734059-6909059 GCF_022747635.1 Hetaerina americana | reverse complement strand
AAATTGGATTCCATAGTTTTTTTTCTATTACGTTTCCTTTTTCAAGAGCGCGCCCACTGGAACGAAAGTTAATGGAGGTGTAGATCGGAAGGCTTTTATCCTGATCGGAGGCAATGGCCTCAAAGAAGTGGTCCATATAACCTCGAGCTGGAGCCATTCTCGATAAGAGTTCGATTATCATCGGCGATCTGTCGATAATTCCAATAGATTAATATTCTAATTAACAAGCTTCTATCCATGAATTGGCTTGCGTGGATGTTATGTGGCTTAATACTAAGGAACGGGGTCGATTGATAAAGTTGCATTACAAATTTATTAAGAAGTGTCCTTCATATTATTAAAAAAATTAATAATGAACACCAATGGTACCAATGTACTTACTAATTTTTTTTCAATACGACAAACACATCTAAGTGCGCGTTTATAAATAAGATATTGTATCGGGGATCGAGTTGGTGCATTGGCTGGTGAACTGGATTTCCAACTTGAGGGTCTGGATTCGTACCCCGTTAGTAACAGCATTTTTCAGAGGCATTCCGATCCCTTATTTGGGGTGCTATGTGAAGAGTACAAGTACTTGTACTTCAAGTGGCGTACGCCTTCCGTCGGATGGGACGTTAAACTATGGATCCCTTGGAACCTTTTGTAAAGAAAAGGCTATTGCCGACGCCGGGTTTCTTTCCACCATTCCCCCCATTCCCTAAAAACACTCTCTTTGCCAAATTACCCACATATCCCTAATCGATCGTTTCTCTTAATAACTACAAAACTACTTGGTGCTAATTTAATTAACCTTCGGCTGACCATTTAAAGAAAGGCATAGCTTAACAGTGGCTTATCCACTTTCTTCGTAAACTTTAACTGTTAATAATGTTACCTTAGGACCAATGGCAACATGTTAAACTGTTGGTTTGTTAAATTTTTGATGTATTCAAACTACCCTGGATAAACTTGTGATTCATTGAAAAATGTTACCATTTTGCGTCTCATTTTCAGATATGTTGGTTATATCGAGGTCTGAAAACAGTACGAATTAATCACTGATTCGCCAAGAATCGCGACCATTGCCTTTTGACGACCTATATGACGCAGACACAATGAATTTCAATGCAAACGACTACAAAAAAAATACTCAGCACAAAATCAGGTCTCATAAATTATGCTCGTGTTGTCTTTGGTAAAGCCATCAGTAGCACAATGGTGACCTACTTATGACCAAGTAGGGACACTACCATATTTTTCCTAACTTCCTCATAGTATAAATTTCCGACACTCAGAATTCTAACATGATTGCATTTGCGTAATTTCTTCAAGGATCCCGGCGGTCGTTCATAAACTTCAATACTAGCTCGTAACATTGGTTCCCTTAAAAATTCCCAGCCATGAAACTGGATGTGTGCTGTAGGTCGGCGTTAACTCTCGGTAGCACTAAAAAAATTCATGGGCTCGCCATTCGAAGAGTAAATGCTATATTCACGGAGGAGAAGTCGGAAAAGAAAACCAGGTTTTGAATAAGAAAAATAAAAGACTAAGCACAAAATAAAAAAAAGAATAGGTAAAAATAATATATTTTTGTTCCATGACCAACATGGATGACCGTAACCCCGATCTCGTTTGCGACCCTTGCCCGAACGTAGCTTCAGATTTTAAAACACTCCGCGCTCACCATTCAATGCCGTGCCAGCCTGACTGTTTCACCAAATTCATAAATGTCCCGCGAATAATTCCGGGAACTTAAACTTTAGCTTCAACGGGAGCCGAAATTCACGAGCTAATAAAAGCGAGACTTGGGGAAAAAGCTAAACTGTATGGGAGAATTGGGTGAAGGAGATCACGCCCGTGTGTGTCCGAAGTTATTGCCCGACGCTCTCGAGAGAAGGAGAAAGAGAGATCCGGGAAATTCTCCGATCTCTTTTGGCCCAACCCAACTCCTTCGATCCTGTCCAGCCTCTCGGGAAGATAACCATTCTCTCTGACAGGGCAGACGGCCGTCCTGCCTTTTTTTCTCCCTCCTCGACCCCACTCACCCACTGCTGCCGACGTCGTCCAGTGTGTGTCCCTCATCTCTTTGTCGTCTTTTATCTCAACCGGCTGCTCAGTGTCGCACTCTGGGCTGGGTCGAGTCGAGGTTAGGTGATCCAGCAGCCACGGAGGCTTCCCTGGAAAAGGGCAGTGACGATTTATGAATGAGCAATACGGCACTAGACGTTTTCTTATGAAATTGAGGTCATAACCGGAAAATAAGACATGTAGAAAATAGTGGGAATAGGTGCACTTCGTCACTTCATCCTGCATGGCTAAACGGTGAAGAAAATATATTGCGTTTCCGAAATGGTAGCTACATTATCTGCTTCTACTCTTTACTCTCAGCATTGATATGTTTTATGGGTTATTTATCAATAGCGAATGCACGCGATTGATGTAACATGCAATATTAATCAACGACCTATTTATTATTAGGTAATCTACAGTTTAAGGTAGGTTTTGGATGGACACAACCACCAAAAAAATACCCCGTGACTCTCAACAAAACACAATCCTGCAACCTACTCTATATGAAGTCCCTCTTCATCTCCGAGTACTTCCTTTCTCCCATCATCCCGTCCAACATCCCTATCCTGTTACTACCCTTTCCTCGTTTGCCTAAAATTATCCCCTCGACCTATTTATATTTGATTCAAATTCCTGAACGCGAGAGGAGAGATCGAAAACATATTTTTGCGTGTTCGTAACCTAGGGTCAGCTTTAGTAAATTAGAAATGCCTCTTCACACCCACTCGACATAGGACCGAGGCTTCAACCAAGAAGAGCATAGACAAATTATGAATGATGCAATGAGACTCGTCATAATTAAATTCACCATATAATCGGCACATTCATAGCGAAAATCGGATGTAGTCCACATCTGGAGCGACTGTACGTTGAGGGAAATATAATGCGGTTTCAGAAAAGGTACATTGTGGTTCCCGACAAGTGGTTTGACTAGTTATCTTCTTTTATCTTATAAGGTTTTTAATCTCATGCACCAATATGTTTTACGAAATCGTACATAATAGTGAACGTACGCAATTGGTTTTGGAAATATGATGCCCATATTTGACGTTTATTACGTACGAGCACAGAACTCTCTTATCGTAAAGAGAGATTTGAACTGATTAGTTTGTGAGTATTCGGTAAAGGGTGATGGGGAATTTGGCAACCGCTCAAAGCACCTCGTAATGGGTTAACAAGTTCTTCGGAGCACCGGGCTCTAGGGTTGTGTGCTCATGAAGTTTACGTACTTCAGCTTAAGTAATTGTGACTGCATAATAAATAACGGTCGAATTCCGTACTGGGTATAGACACATTTATTATTTCGGTTATGCCATCTTTTTTTTACCACGTCTGGGTTATTTGTCCTTCCTACTGTCATGAGATGACCCTGATCGAAGTCGAAGGGTATCTTTGGTCGGGGAGAACCCATTATACACCCCAAGTATATTGCGGCAAGACCGTAACCGCAAAATAATGTGGCGAGTATGGGCGGTGTATCGTATTACACCTCGATCGATGGTTTTGGAAAATCGAGACTCGGAAACCTAAATTTTGCGTGGGGGACACACCCATTTATTTATCGCCATGACCCAACGATCGTTACATTTTTCATGTGGCAAGGATGAAGTAATATGATGATATTATAAAAATTAAAAAAAAAAAAAAAAAAATATATATATATATATATATATATATATATATATATATATATATATATATATATATATATATAATGATACAAGAAGCTGGAGCCATTGACCTTAACTGTTGTCAGTGACGTTATTTTATGAGTCTGAAACATCATTCCATGGTTGCATTCGATGTATATATATATATATATATATTACATTTTCGGCCAAGATTTACCAGATCATGAGGGTAGTCGCTTTCAATGCTATCAAGGTATTTGCCAGCTGTCAGCAATAATATTCGAAATATGGTTAAACCTTGAAAAAGATATCGCGAATCTAACCAAGAGGCACATACGGTGAACACGTTTTCCGGGGAGTTGATACAAAAGATGTTTGCCTTTAATCATACCAATATGTCTGATTCTAATGACAGTTTAATTTCTATATTATTTCAAGTACAAATTTGTGCACCCCACGCTAGAATCGCCATGCAAGAGTCATGCTAGAATTTAATATCGGCTTTATTTTAATATTCTATCTCAATTTTATAAATCTGTAATTTTTTCGAGTTTGGCGCCGGTTTTTAATGCACAAACTAATACACAGAGAATAATTTCATTAAGTTAATGTCGTTAGAAATCAATAGAAGGCATTGGATTTCCGAAACTTTGGACAAGAGGCTGGAGTTGATGACAGGAAGCTTTGGTAAAGATGTAAAGAAAATGCTTGTGACGACTTTGGTACGAAGCGCAGTTTTATTTGATTCGGAAACTTGGTCGTTGAGTCAGGAAGATAATCGTAGGACGGAGGCCTTTGAATTGTGGGTGTGGAGATAAATGGGAAAAATAAAATGGACGGAAAGAGAAACAAACTATGAAGTTCTAGGTATGGCGAAGAAATAGGCGAAAAAAGGAAGGAAAAGTGATTGTAGGAGAAAATGACAGGCAACAGGATGCTGGAAACAGTAATAGAGGGGAAAATGTTGGGAAAGCGTGGTAGAGAGAAGGAAATTCGTAATGTTTGCAGCGTCCGAAGCGGAAAACTTGCTATCATTTCCTCGATCATGACAAGTACGTATAGTAGTGCATGCATTTTATTCTCATCATTCGCGGCGTGTTATTTGGGGGAAGTGTTTCTCTACAAGCCACATCTTCAATGCGTAAGTACTCATAATAAAAATTATATCTACTCAATTCATAATTCAACCATATAATTTGATAACCCCAGAGAAAACCGGGAGTATAGTATTAATACCTTTTATTCACGCACCTGGAATTCTCTTTCTAATGCCTAAGTTTTTCTGTATCCATGTGATGATAAATACCTTTCCAGGCAAATTTTATGTGGGAAGTTATTGCGAAAATAATTGCGAGACTGGTGGCTTTCTGGTAGTATTTTTACTCGAAAAACAAAAATTTCTTGAAGTGTTCCTTTAAGATAAAAGGATTATATATTCCATCGCAACGAGATACGAATGAACTTTTCTGTTGCATATTAAAAAAATAACATAAAGCTGTTGCATTGGGGAAAGGGAGTAAGCGCTATTTATGTGGAATCCTATTGTTAAGTTAGAATAAGCAGTTAAGTAGACTGAATCTCCTGCTTTGGAAATCTCAAACCTTGTAATCATATTAAATTGTTTCCATTCGCCGCCAGTTTTCTGCTTCGTGGTTGCTTACATGAATGCATAATTAACCATTCCATTGTTTCTACAAAGCAAGCTTCGTAACCTGGTCCGAACTGATGATCTCAATGCACCGGATCAGCAGTCAAGTTGTTGAACAAGGAAGTCCCCTTTAGTGACCTTTTGCCAGCGCTGACGTCTTATTTAGAATCGTGGAACATTCGTCTTGAGCCCGCAATTACGACGTTGGTGCATGTTTTGAAGGTGCACGTGAGAGTAATTAAATTGAGTAGTATTCGTGAACGACCTTCAGAAATTGAGAAACAGTAGCAATTTCTCTTGCGAGGAAGAACGTCGAGCAAGGTAGTGCGCTGAAATTATTGTATTTTATATGGGGGCATGGGCGTAGAAATTCTAAAATTTGATTCAAACCATTAAAATTTCGAATAACTGATCGTAGTACTTTTCCACTTGATAAGTGGGAAAGTATCAAGTGAAAAGGAAAAGTGCTACGATTAGTTATTCATTATTTTCGACTTCCACCACATCTCGCTTGAAGCTACTCAATTAGTTATTAAAATATCGACCCGAGTAGTTTGGTAATTAATACATGTATTATCTTAATTTTACTCATTTAATAGATGTTTTCTGAATTTCAAATGCACACCATTGAGAGAAAAAGCATTCCCTTAAAATGAAAAGCAGCGACTAATTAAAGTACCACTTTTGTGAAGTTACCCAATACGTTTAGTGAAAAGCACATTCTATATCAATCACCATTTACTGGCGCTTGAAGCTGGGTGGAGGAATTTTCCAATAATCTCTACATTAGTTATTTTCGGTAATAATACGATTCAACCAAGGCAGAGAAAGTGAGCGGAGGAAATATTGGACGGTGGTGGGATGTAGAAGGTCGCAATAGAGGGGAGAATGTTAGGTAAGCGGGGTAGAGGAAGGATTAGAGTAGGATTTCTAGACAGAATAAAGAAAGGTAGAAGTTACAAAGAGATGAAGACAAATAATTTTGGCTAAGCAAAGAGGAAATTTTTGTGTTACGTAAAAGCAAGCAGACGTTAGGGATCGCCTAAAACATAACATTATTAAGTAGAACACCTTAAATGAAATTATTCGGATATTAATTATACTCCAATGGAAATATATATGTAACGCATGTATGCCATATATACATACATATATATATAGAAATATATATATATATATATATATATATATATATATATATATATATATATATATATATATATAGTATATATGTACAGTAACACACAATATAGAAACACAAAAAAAGAGAACACTCACACGTATTTTCTTGATATTTCGACGGAAACAATCCGTCTTCCTCTGAAGATATAGAAGTAGACTGGAATTGTTTCCGTTGAAATATCAAGAAAATACGTGTGAGTGTTCTCTTTTTTTGTGTTTCTATATTGTGTGTTACTGTGTATTGTACTATTCGGCACTTCCGTGTTACGTCTACGAAAGCATATATATATATATATATATATATATATATATATATATATATATATATATATATATGGCATACATGCGTAATATATATATTTTTTTATATAACTGTAATATATTCGATATAACTGCGACATATGTGTGCATATGCAATGAAGCTTAATGTGTAATAGCTGCAATGTTATTAAGGCTAATAACTGAATGAAACATCATGAATGCGTGAGAAATGCAACATTATTTGTAATGGCTGAAACGTAACAGTTGGATGGTTGCTCTATGTTTTCTTCCTTTGGAAAGCCTCTAAAAATGTGCGAGCGGAAACTCGAAAAAAATATTGCGTTTAATATATGTGGCATACATGCGGCATATATAAATTCCCATGGGGGATCCATTAATAATATTTCCCTCCTCTTGAATGCAACCTCTGGGCGCCCATGTCTCGCGATAATCCATAGTGGCTACCTACATGCTAATTTCACGTGCGAGTCAGTGCGCATTGGTCACCTGACTACCATGTGCATCAAGGATTTACTTAAAACAGAAGTAAGAGTTGACTGGGCGCCGCTTGCACGAGAATGATAGAGGAGAGAGAGAAAAGGCGAAGTTTCTGGAAGGAGAGAGAGAGGGGATGGGTATGAAGATGACATTGGACATGACGCGAGCCTGGTTGAAAGTATGGGGGACTACTGCGGAATGCTAATGGCTGCGAGATAGGGATCGGATTATGAGTCGCGGTCGTTTCTCGCAGATGATGGCGGACGAAGATGGGCACATCCCAGTCTACCGGTTTCTCGTGGGAAGCGAATTGGGTCTGGAAACGGGCCTGCGGTGGGGGCAAATTGAGTAAACGTGGGGTTGAGGGCTTGGTGCGTTTTTGCTTGGACGGGATGAAGAATGTAGGCTCGCGAATCACGTAGAAATTCGGGGTATTGCACTTTGAAAAATTATGCAACTGCAACTTAGGCACGCCGATGAAGCACCTCTCGCTGAAGTAATTAGAGTACTTGTGCCATCAAAATGTTATGGCTTGTTACCAAATTATGCTATAAAATAACCAAAGTAATAAAACCGATGGTTGGTTTGATGAGTGAGAGTAAAGCTCAACTAATACTAAGGAAAACGGCTTGCGAAATTCACACATCAGGGTAAGGGGACCATTTTCTTTCCTTGTGCCGCTTTTGGTTTCCAAGGAAGGCCCGAAATATCACGCAGGGCTTAAGTGGGGCTATGGGTGTTCAGAAAAATTATCGGTAGTCGAACTTGGGCCCTCTGGTCAGTAGCCCTGCATAGGTATACCCACTGGACTATCTTACCCTCAAAGTGATCTACACGTAATGAAAAATTTATTTTTTTAGAACGACTTTTCTTCTTTTTTTCTCGAATTCGAATTTCTCACGGTGTGGGAACTGAAGTTTAATATTTGAAGTTGTACTTGACGAAATGATCACCGCATTTTATTCGAATCATCTCTTTTATCATGTCATCACACATAATGGCACAGTCTAAACACTCAAACGGTATCCAATGCGAGTTATAGAGGTGGTTTTCTTTTAAAATGAGTACTTGTATGGGGATAGGTTTAATTTGAATAAAGTAACATACTACTTTTTCTGTGAACCTGACGTGAAGGTGCCTCTTTTACTTCACTGCTGCTACTATATGGTTAATTTATGCGGTAGTTGGAATTGTAGTTAATTTACCTGAAGAGTTGTACAGCACCAAAGTGTCTTTTTTAAAATAATTTAATACTGTGGAAATGTTTTATCTTGTTTGAGATCTTTGTCCTGATCTCAATAAAATCCTGCTGCGACATGTCAGTGTTCGGCTCGGCAAAAATTATATTCATATTTCTCAGGTGCCCTTGTATCGCCTGTAATGTGAACTGAAAATTCATTGATTTCAAGGAGGAGGGAATTGATGAGGGAAATGCGCGAAGACAGGCGCGTAAAGGAAGTAAGGGCCTGAAGAAAAGAATAGTGAAAACTTAGATAAGTAGCGTGGTTCTATATTACTCAGAAACGTGGTTGTTCAATTAAGTTCACTGCCATAGAATGAAGGCTTTTGAGGCGTGGGTATGGAGAAGATTAATAATAGTAATACTATTTATTGGTCGTTGAGTAGATAAAATACAGTGGACCTAGCCTGGACAATGCAAGCAACGAAAGTATTAAATAGATACCTATAATTTCAATGAAAAGACATGACCAGAAACGTTACGAAAGAAATATTCATCTACCGAAAATAAGCTCTAGATACTAGCCAGGTAAAATGGATGAAAAGGAAAACACACGAAGGTGTACTACCTGTAGGCGCGAGTGATTGGAATTTTGATTGGCAATGGAATGTTGAAGACTGCGATAGGATGTTAGGCAAGTGAGGTAGTAGGTGGTAAACAACGTGCGTGTTGAATGGGATGAAGGAAAACGGAATTAATTCGGGACTGAAGCAGGTTTTGGTAGAGTTGGATCAGGTTGTGTCAGGTTAGTTGAAACCTAGAAATGTATAAGTGGTCAGTTATTGTTTCAAACCAAAGCTCACCTTAATTGGTGGTAGATTATTATTAAGAGTAATAATGTGAATATCTGTGGCTTCTCTTCTTAGGTTGCGGATTGACTTTTGATTTCAAGGGTACGTACTTCGAAATGTAAGGAATTCGGTCACTCAGTGGGAGAGGAGACCACTCTTGGGGGTGGATACTAAACGGCGGGGAGCAAGGCTTCATCGTCAAGGGAGCGACGGGGAACAATGGACTTCGAAGCGATGGTATTGGATTAGCTTATGCTGGACTCTCCGTATTAAATTTGACATGCTTCCAGAAGCGGTTGTAAAAAGGTATGAAGAACTCATTCGTAAAAGGCCAAGGGAGGAACGGTTGCTAAGTGAGTCGAAACCTTGGCTCCAAGGGCCTCCACTTAACTCTGGCCAATAATTTTGACCCAAATGTCCCAAGTAAGGGTTGTGCGTATTTTTAGGAAGTTCGACGAAAGGAACTTGTTTGACTGTTTCATTTATTTGCTTTCGCACCTATCTTACATAGTTTGTTTTTGAAAATTATGTATTTTACGAATAATTTTGCATTTGTTGGCGACGATTTTGTTTCTTTTCGGCGATGATAAATCTAAAGACATTAATATTAATCACTTAAAATTAATCTGATTTAGGTTATGTACAAAAAGGTTCACTTGTCATACGTATTTCATAGTGTCATTTACGTTGTTGTACTTCCAAAATTCGTCGATTTCGAGTGGTAACTCAGTGTAAAACCTCTTTGATTCCTCCTGCTTTCGTGCGAGATATGTTCTCTTTTTGATACTTTCGCATCTCAAACATGTTATATGTAACACTCCAAGTCTAAAGCGCCATAAAAATTAAACATTTGGAAAGAAAAATGACCGAAATCTGAATATGGATCCGCGAATCTGAGGAAATATTGCCGCAAACAAAAGTGGACCTTGTGGAGCAATGTTAGATTTTCCTGGGGGTAATGATAGGTGCCACCAATATCCAGGCTATTTATTTATATTCTTAGTGTATTGTATTTACCTTGAAGTTATTCATTTATTTTTTCTCTCACTTTAGACTCAATCTCAATTAGTAATCGGATGGCAGAAAAATTCGAATGCATTGATTTTTGACCCAATTCTATAGCTCTATCGAGTAGATAGGTAGGTTATGGTGATTTTGATTGAAGAATACTTAATTGTTTCCAGGTAAAACTAAACTATAGACTTAAAACGGTGGTTAATCTCTGCTTAAAGTCCATTTGAGCTTCATGGAAGACTCCAGGTTCGTGTTATACGGCGTCACTCGTAATTTATACACTCTGGAAGTTAAACGTTAAAGTGGGAGAGTAAAAGGTGATGCAGGTGGTGCAGTTCGGATAATTGGGCAGTATCAGTGGGGAAATTAAGAGGAGAATGACGCTGGAGAGGAAAGTATCCGCAAGAAGAAGATAATTGATGACAGGCACTCCGAAGTGAAGATTCGAAGACAGGATTAGCGAAGAATTAAACATACTATAGAGTGCAGTGATTTATGGATGTTGGACCGAGGCAAGAGGATGAGCGAAAATTGAAGGCTTTTAAGACGAGGGTGTGGAGGAGAACGATGAAAATAAGTCGGTGGAGAGTGAGATAAACGCTGAGGTTTTAAATATGATGGGCGAAGTGACGAAGTTTGCAGGGGGAAATCCGAATAAGGCAGAAAAAGTAGGTGGAGGAAGTATTGTAAGGTATTGTGGGCTATTAAATGCCGTGATGGAAAGGTGAACGTCGGAATAAGCGGGGTAGATTAAGGAAGGGAGCAGGCTTTTTGACGGCATGAAGGTCGACAGAAGTTACGAAGAAGGAAATAATATAGGGCAAAAGAAGGGAACTTCCCTCTGTCGGTAGAAGATACGTAATAGTCGTTTGGGACCTCCCAAAAATCAACATTTAAAAGCTAAAATACCTTTAATGAATGAATGCAAGTACGTCCTATAAAACGCTTTAGGTAGTAGAGAGACATCAAGCCAATGAGGTGTATTTATCTGCAAATAGAAACCCCTTGTCACCAATGCTCACTCGTATTTAGCACAATAGTGAGTAAGCACCTTGACTAACGTCAGCAATCTTCCAGGAACGACTTTGGGCGGTCTCGTTCAATGCTCCTTGGGGCGTATATTGGGCGGGGAGGGCAGGGCGTGATTGGGGCGGATATTACCGGGTTGTCGGGGATGAAGGCGGTTAAGTTTGAGGGCTGAATTCATTCCAGTCGTCGAGCGCCGAGATCTGGGCCGTTCGTTTAGATTTTGCCGCGACATTGTTCCAGTACGGGTCCCGTTTAGTTCCACGGCCAGTCGACCAGGGGGCGCTGGAGTTCGAAGGCGACAGTCGGGGCGTGAACGGCGTCCTTCTTCGCATTGTCCTTTTGTGTGGAACCGATCACGGACGGCCAAAGTGTCGCATGGCAATGCCCCAAATATCTCGCGTCCGTAAAACTCCACCGTGGCTCGAGCGAGCGAGCGCTTTGAAACACGCGAATCTCGTTGGACAGTAAGTGATTTTCAGCTTTCGTCATTTGGTCGATCGTGTTGAGGAAAAGCGACGTCCGTCTCTCACGGCCGACTTTCTGATTGATATGCTTAGTGTCCTTCGTCATCGCATTGGCTTAGATATATGCCACGATCGACTATTCATCACATTTGTGTAATTATCGTTCTCTTGGTCACTGCGGATGAAAAAAAAACTTTATGTATGACTTTGCCAGTTTTAATGTCCAAAAACGTGCGTCTTACCTTTCCGGTATGTCGCAATTGCAGATCGGTCGACCTGAAAATGATTATTGATTCATCCGGGTTGTGTATTTTTTTCTACCTTGAAACGCACTTTTTAGTTTACTTTCAAATGTTTCAATAGGAATTTTCTGCCGAATAGTTTTTATAAAGTTTCATAACATTTTTATTGGCCTTCCTTGGTTCTTAAAAATTCCATTACATTGAATTCAAATGGATGTGCGAATTTTATAGAGTAAAAAAACCACAACGATTCGCATGGATGTGCATTTCATTTGTTGAAATTTAGCATTCTCGTGTAATTTTATCATTTTTCGTTTGAGTTCCTTGATATCCCAAATTTTTTAATAGTTTATGGAGTTTTGAATATCTATCCTGGTTTGCGGATATGAGTAAGGTTTTGTTTTGTATAGATATTTGTGAGAAATATAATATCATCTTCCCTGTCCCTGGTTTTCGGATATTTTTTTTAATTGACCATCATTAATCAATGATTCGAAGGTTGATTACTGGCCTTTATTCTTTCATACAGTCAGCTTTCTCATATTTCCTTTATTTACCCTATGACCTTCCTATCGTAAAGTTCCATTTTAAATTTATCTTTCATTGTACTCCACAGTTCAATTTCCTTTATGGTGTGCTCAATTTTTTGATGATTCCTATTGTTCTTTTTATGTTACAATTTCCTTTCTTCTCACCTACTCTTTATTTCTCATTCATCTACCCTCTTGATTTTCGACTTTTCTCGGTATAATACCATCATCATCAGTATTTTAATCCAAAAATTGTTTGACATCTGCCATCCAATCTTGTACATGCGCTCGTATCGCTTGCTCTGTTACACTCTTAAAGCTTTTTTGTCTTTTTTTAGCGTATTTGTCTCCTCGTCTTCCTCATGAGACTTGGCGTGAAGAATCCATCACTTTAGCGTATTGGTCTACGAAGCACTTTCCAGTTCTATTCTTTTGTTACCTAGCCCTTCAATGCCATATTCAAACCGTAATATCCAGCATAATATTTCGATCTGCAATATAATTGCGATTTATCTGAACCCTCTGCAACAATCGAAGTGTAGGTTTCACGTACATTCTCGTACAAAATCCCATTATTTTGCCCTTCGCCGCTTTCCATTTCATTCTGTTCTTCTCATAACTCCGTCCTTCCTAATAAACCAAGTCAAACGCACTCTGAGAACGAATTCCTGGTTGAATCGTCTTTTTCTATAGTTTTTTCGTCATACCTCATTTTGTTCTACTCCATCAGCCTGCTATGCTTCAATGAATTCGATCGGTTGATCCTTCTTTCTACCTACTCCTTGTATAACTTCATTATTAACTCATAAATAACACTCGAAGATGTATAAAAATGCTCTGAGTTACAGCATAAATTTTAATAATATCTGTCAAGTCTATTCTCAAACCACTGTTTTTGATTGCCGCAGTGTAATGAAAAAGCTTCTTTTTTTTTAATTTAAGTTATGGGTTTTTGATGACGGCTGACATGTCTGTAAAAGCAAACCAGGAAGGTAAAAGTTGAGTGTATATTGCTTTCATTCTATACATTTTCATTACCATTAGGCAAACATTGTAAGTAATAAAATCACGGCCATAATAAATATTTAAATGGCGTTATTAAATTTATTTTGGTATTGCAAAATTACTCAGCTCATATAATGACTGGGTCCTAAATTAACAGTTTTTTTTCGACGATTATTTTCCATAATAATTTAAATTAATTAAAATTCTATAGATGATGGGGTATGTGATTAAAATTTAGCTGATGTATGTACATCATGCAACGGATTTTTCAATTAAAATAAAAAAGGTTATGTTAGTACCAGTTTGGGCGGGTTCAAGGCGTTTTGGCAGCCCGGGCGAAAGTTATTCGCGCATCTTCCTAATTAACATTCCCTTCCTCAACCCCTAACCGTTTTTCTAAAAAAAGATAAAAACTCACTTTTATTAAGCTTTTTTAAACTTTTAAAAGCCAAACGGTGTATTTGGTTTTATCAGTATGGGTATTACTACACCCAAATCAATATTAAATTATCTCGTATAATTGTATATTGTATAAGAAATCGAATTACTCTTTGCCGATTTTCAACAGAGCTGCCTCAGAAACTTTGCGCTACACCTATTGCCGTTGATTTTAGCAGAGCGGACCGGAAGGAAATATTGCTGTTCTCATTTGATGGAAAAGTCGGAATGACGCGCCTTTATGCTTCCCGGCCTCCTTGTCCGTGCCTCTGACCAGTACTGTTAACTACAAAGAAATGTTGTCGTCCCTAAGTCACCAGATCGATTTGCAGGTAATATCTATCACGTGCTCTTGTGCCAATCAATTCGCATCACGGGAATTCCCTGTCACGCGTGAAATTCTACGAACAAGAAGTCATAAGCGTGAACATGCGTTAAAAAATCCATGGTATTGCATTTTTTATCATACCGGTGCTTGAGATCAAATCGTGCCAAGTTAATGCGGATGCATATGATATGGTCTCATTGTGGGGTGGTTTTTTTTGTGGCATGACTCCTGTGACTAACTAATATTTATAGCATCACAGAAATACGTTTTTAAGAACAGTGGCAAAATGGTAGTAATATGCATATTTGATTGGATATTACGAATCGTATATTTAGTGACTGATACCATTATAACATAGACGTGTTTTTTTTCTTCAAAAATGCGTGCATAATATGTGTTATCTCCATTTCTACTTATTTGTGATCATCATCTAACAGCAAGCCTGAATAAGGCAAGCGATTTCAATATCCTCGCTTTTGCCTTTCGGCCAAAACAATCAGGTTGGGTGTAAGTCTATAAAATTGCAGTATTGGAAAATTATTGGTAATCACAGAACTATGCAGTTTTGGTGTTGAATAATTTTCTGATTTTTAATGTTTTGTAAATACCCATAAAACAATATTTTTGAAGTATTTTTCGAATGACAGCACTGATTTATTCTCTAAAATGGTTATTCTCACCATTATGTTTAATTGAATATGGTCATCAAGAATAACGATGAAATTTAGCGTGCGGTGGATAAAGAATGAATTAGATTACTTTTTTCCAAATTCCATTCCGTCGTATATATTATCGAATAGTCTGTCATCCATACTAGAGGAGAATACGCGGCGCACTTGTAGATAATAAGACAATCATTTTAAAAAACAAGGATGTAGTCGCAGTCGCTTATAAAATCGATGTTCTAATTAGGGATTAAAAAAATCGATATCATTAATATTATTATAGCATAGAAATCCTGTCATCATGTTCGAAATAGTTTAAAGCATTAGTCAATATTAAAATCATTGCTATTATTATTTTGTGTAAAAATAAAATTGATTAAAAACTAGATTTAATTAGTAAAAACCATTTTTGGTCGTCATAGCTTTGCATTATCGCAGGACATTTATGAAAATGACATATGAATTCAATATGCGAAGAATTTTTCTCCAGTCTATGTGACTACACATTTTTCACCTAGTTCAATTGTAAGGAAGTACTAAACGAGTTCATTTTTTTCGGCCTTCTACTGCAGTGTTAGTTAGTGCATCATTATTTCAACCCCTTCGTCTACTGAAGCAATTGCTAAATGACGATTATGATTACCAGTGGAGGCATGGTCCTCCTGGGACGATTTTAGTGACTTTGGTCTTCAAACAAAATGTTATTCATAATGCCAATGAAGTTTCCCTTGGTGACCTTTTGAATCACACTTTGAAGACTACAAATATAATCCCTCAAAACATTGTTTCGGTGACCCTCCATCATCAAACCTAAGTTTAATTTTAACAACTCGATTCCACCTTTTAATCAAAATTTGAAAGTTATATTTGGTTGGAAAAAAATATTGGCTCTACCTGTAGCTGTGTCCAAAAAAACGTTACGTTTATCCCTTGCCTTGCCCGCGTTCACTACAATCTTAATTGCTTACTTTATATTCTCAGGATCTATAGGGAGAGCTTACAGTCATTTCTGAAATGTGAATTGTGGTCGTTGGGAGCATATGAAATGTCCGCCTTTGTAAGAATATAAAATTTTAAAATAGCGATTTCTTATGCACATCAGTCAAATGTAAAAATTAATACAATAAATGTATCCAATAATATATTGATTGGATCATATATTAGCAATAGATAACCTTTTACCTTTAAGATTTCGTTTGGATTACGCCTAATAACTTCTGGCACCCTCTTCTTTTTACACTTTTCACATTCACTCTTTTAAATTCCATCGTACTCAATCCAAACCTATACTCTTGCTGTGAATTGAATATGCTATCAAATTCATTGATGTAAGTATACATATGTAGCTCAGGACTTTACGGGCGACATTGCCCTTGATTGAGGTTCTAAGTTCCTTTTCCTCCGCCAACCCTTTATATGGCAAATAATTATTAATTTGGGGTCCCCCAGGACAATCATTCAACCACATCAGTTTAATGGAGTAAAAAATTGTGGGATGCTCAAGCAACCGAATGCTACCTTGCAGAAGCTTTGTATTTATTCTTCTTCTCCTTAATTCAACATAACATCTACTTTTAATGCTTCAAACTTTTAGATATCCCGAATTTTGCAACACTACCCAGGCTCATGGGATCCC
This sequence comes from Hetaerina americana, assembly GCF_022747635.1. Taxonomy (NCBI): domain Eukaryota; kingdom Metazoa; phylum Arthropoda; class Insecta; order Odonata; family Calopterygidae; genus Hetaerina; species Hetaerina americana. The sequence continues at coordinate 6,892,405 of NW_027286625.1, read as the reverse complement.
GGAAAAAAACCGCCATTCCGTCGCATTAGACAGTTTGTTAGGCACTGACCTATATGGCGCGCAAATGGCCTCCAAAGTCGTGCGCCTACTATAAAAACTACTGCTTGCTCTTCATCCGCAAATGAAGTCTCCCATGCAGCGCAATTATTCTGCCGAATTATAAGCATTGCTTATTTCTGAGGTCATCTAAGCGGTCAAGCGTGACTTTTGCGAATGATTTTCCTGTGTTTCCAGTGTTCCGGGAGAGATTTCACCAACGCTCCTTCAATGGGAAAAGGTTGTCCATAGATATTAATTAAGCATTATATGTCATTTCATCGAAATGACTAACCCTTGGACCAGTGGACCGTAATTTGAAGGTGAACCAAGAACTCATAAACTTTCTTTCATATTATCCCTAATCATAAGAAGTTTGTTGACCGATCGACTATTGGTATTTCCACATCACCGATTGGCCATCGATGTATTGATATATTCTTTGAGTTAGAGAATTCAGTAACAGTAGAATATTAAGTGTCTCGACATAAGCAACGGTTTTCTTATAAATAGGAGTAATAATAATTATTTTCAATTGAAGAACCGGAATGCGAAGAATTAAATTTGCTGAATGAATGAATGCGGTACGTCTACTAACATCGTTTAGATGTATCTCAATCAAACTTCGGCGAATGTGTACCATTCATCAACATTCAGAACACTCGATCTATTGCATATAACCTCATCCGATATATATATATATATATATATATATATATATATATATATATGTATATATATATATATTTTTTTTTAAGTAATCTACCGGTTAAGGTAGGTTTTTGGACTGACACAACTACCAAACAAATATTTTATTACTACTAACAAAACACAAAATCAATCATCCTACTCTATATCAGGTCCCTCTTCATCTCTGAGTACTTCCTTCCTCCCTTCATCCCGTCCAACAACCCTATCCTGTTCCTTCCCTTTCCTCTTTTGCCCAACATTCTACCCTCTATCACAGTCTTCAACATCCCACTGCCGGTCAACACCCCCTTCATCCACTTTTCCTGCCTCCATAGGATTGCTCCCAACAAACCCCTCTCTTCGCCAACCATACCAAGTACTTCCTCATTTGTTTTCTTCTCTGTCCATTTCACCTTCTCCATTCTTCTCCACACCCACATTTCAAAAGCCTCCAATCTACGTCTATCCTCCTGCTTCAATGACCACGTTTCCGCACCGTACATAGCTACGCTCCATATCAAAGTTCTTACGAGTCTTTTCTTAACATCCTTACTCAATGTCCCCGTCATCAACTCCCTCCTCCTTGTGAAAGCCTCTTTGCCTAGCGCAATTCTTCTGCTTACGTCCCTACTACTTTGACCGTGTTGGTCCAAAACACTACCGAGATACGGAAACTGTTCTACCTGCTCTAGTTTTTGCCCTCCTATTTTAATGTTAAGCTTGGCCTTTTTCTTTGTAGAAAATGGCATAACCTTTGTTTTATTAATATTGATTCTCATCCCATACCTGTCGCACTGAATTTCCTATTCACTAAGCAATGCCTGCAGCCCCTGGGCTGACTGACAAACTAAAGCTTGGTCATCAGCAAACCTAACTGATTTTACGAATTCCCCGCCCACTTTCATTCCTACCTCGAGTTCTTCCCATGCCTCTTTGATCATTTCCTCTGCATACAGGTTGAACAGCAACGGTGATAATGGGCAACCCTGCCTTACACCCCTTCCTAACACTGCCCATCCTGACTCCCCGTTTCCCACCCTCACCTGAGCAGTCTGAGACATGTACAGGTTGCGGATTAGCCTCCTTTCCCTCCAATCTATTCCTATTTTCTGCAATATACTCATTAGTTTTTCCCAATTTACTATATCAAACGCTTTTTCGAAATCTACGAAACAGGCAAATACCTCCTGGTTGTGTTCTATATTCCTCTCGATTAATAATCTCATTACTGCAATGGCATCACGCGTACCTCTCCCCTTCTTAAACCCAAACTGATCATCCCCTAAGTAATCATTTGCCCTACTCTCTATCCTTTTGTTTATGATCCTGAGAACAACCTTAGCTGCGTGGGATATCAAACTAATTGTCCTATAGTCCTCACATGACGTGGCCTTTACCTTTTTCGGAATAGGAACTAAAACTGATCTCACAAAGTCTTCCGGCCAGATTCCCTCCTCATAAATACTACGGATCAGCCCATATAGCCTCTTCCTCCCACATTTTCCCAAGCATTTCAAAAGTTCCACGGGAATGTTATCTACCCCCACGGCCTTATTTAGTTTCATCTCCCTTAATGCCCTTTCTATCTCATTGTCTAGTATGCCTGGACCTAAGCTATCTTCCTCTACGTCATGTTCCTTTTCAATGTCTAACTTTGTTGGTCTAAGCTCTTTACTATACAGGTCTTCTACATATTCCTTCCATCTCTCTTGGATCTTTCCTGCGTCAACTATTACCTTACCGGCCTTATCTCTAACTGCTATCGTTGATCTCCCTTTCTTACTTCCCGATAAAGATTTAACTATGCTGTAAAGCGCACCGATTTCCCCCTTCCTCTGCAGACTTTCCATATTCTCGCACTGCGTCTTCCACCATGCTTCCTTTGCTTTATTTGTTGCCCGCCTCAATTTATTGTTCAATTCTTTGTACTTCATTTTGCCTAATTCTGTATTTATATTCTTCCATTTTCGCCGCTCATCCATCTTTGTAATCATCTCATCCGTGATCCATGGTTTCCTAGTCATTTTAGCGTTAACGGTTCCAATAGTGTCTTTTGCGGCTTTAGACAACCATTTTTTGATCATTTCCCATTTTTCTTCGATAGTACTAAGCCCTTTACCATCCTCCATTATTTCCTCTACCACCTGTTTGTATTCCTTCCTTTTCAACCCATGTAATGCTTCTACATTCCATTTTCTAACTCGCCGCCCCTGCCTTCTCTTTTTAAAACGTACGCTACATTTCATAACAACTAAATTGTGGTCTGAGTCCGCATCCGCTCCCGGGAAGCTGTGGGAATTTATCACACTGTTCCTAAACCTGTGTCTAACCAGGATATAATCTAGCTGATATCTTCCCGAGTCACCTGGCATTTTCCATGTATACCTGCGTCTTTTGTGGTGTCTGAACCAAGTGTTGGTGATAACTAACCCCTGTCTCCTGCAGAACTCAACTGCTTTCTCCCCGCGGTCATTCCTCGTGCCTAAACCGTAGTCCCCCACCTCATCACCATCTCTTCCTTCGCCTACTGTCGCATTCCAATCCCCCATCACTATCAAATGTTTCCCTGCAGGAACACATGCAATCATGTCCTCTAACTGATCGTATATCCTATCGACCTCTTCTTCCTTATGGTTGCTCGGTGGCATGTATACCTGGATAATAACTAAGTTCGTCGGTTCTGCTTTTATCTCCACTAGTAGTATTCTATCCGTTACCTGCTCTATGTTGACTACGCTTCTTCCTACCTCTTCATTTAATACTATGGCGACCCCTCGTTGGCTCTTGTCCCCACCGCTGTATATTATTCTATACTTATCACTCCAGTAATCCCCGCTATCTTTCCATCTCACCTCGCATAGACCTAAAATATCTATATTTCCCCTTTCCATCTCTCGCTTAACATTCTCCAATTTCCCCGTCCTCATCATTGTCCTAACATTCCACGTTCCTATACTAACTAATTTGGTCTTCTTCTCCTGCGTCTTCTGTCCTGCTGCTGCTGGTTTTCCCTTGCAAGGGTTTCGTGGGATGACGACCGCGGAAGCCTTGCCTCCCCCGCTGCCGGGCACGACACACGGCCGATTGGGCCGAGCCCCGTGGTTGCCAGGACTCAAAATATCTCTATTGTCCATCACATTGTTCTTGGGAATGATAATTGAGGTGGTTTCCCGTTGCCTTCCTCAATAGTGTTTTTAACGTGACACCATCACTTACTGGCCGCCCCACTGGGGTCAGACGCCATTGCAGCCGCCTCACTGAGGAACAGACGCTGCGTGGACTACCTTTCGTCTGGCTCCTAACCTTCCACCTATCTGGCATGGGTGACCCTACCAGGAGCAATTTTTATTACTCCCGCCAGTACAGCTCTAGGGGTCATCGGAACGCACAAGCCCTTCCACCACGTCAAGGTTGTAGTCCGGGGAGGGATATATATATATATATATATATATATATATATATATATATATATATTATATATATATATATATATATATATATATATATATATATATATATATATATATAACGCAATACATAATAAATTGATAATTCTTTCGGTGTACCGAAATAAAGAAATTATACATCCTATATTCACGAATGGCGTCAACTTGTTATAAAACTCGACGGTTTTACCCAAATTTTGAGAATATGAGAATTCTGTTGGCCGAATATATTACTTGTATTAGCATATTTTGAGTTATCCTGAAGAAAGTTTTAGAAATCATACTTACTCGTATGTTCGTATGTTTTGCTGGATGTCAATGCATATGTCCATGCGCATTTGAACGTGTTGCTTAGTCGAGACATATGGAGGATTAATGATGAGGGGAGGAGGTGCATATCGGTGATAAAATTTAACGTCAGTCCCTTTCTTAAATTAGTGATTGATTATTTCAGGAAACGGCGATCATTATCGTTATTATTCTCCAATCAAAAGCATTGAAAAAAACCGATAAGCACTCGACGGTTGCCCTGAAAATGGCGTGGAGGGCGTAAATGTCTAAACTGGAGGAGACATTAATCGCGTCGCGATGAACACGGAATTGTCGTCGAGAGCACAATTTGCATTTTAATTGACCGGGAGGTGGTGAGGGAGGGGGGGGGGGAAGCTGAAGGAGACATGCATGAAACGAGGTCGCGTTGTGCTGCGCCATCCCACTAATAGCCTTGCATTGGCGAGCGTTGATTGGACCGAATGCGATCTCGTTGAGGAGTAGAAGAACGCCGGTCGGTGGGCGGACGCTCTGTCCAAGGCTCATCGCGTGCGTTCTTGACTCGGGGCGTGTGTGTGTGTGTGGACCAATGCTCGCAATCGAATGCATATCGAAGACTAAGACGGCAAGTGCATTGAGTGAATCAAGAAGGTCGCTCTTATGCAAATGGATGAGAAGCAACGAAGACAATGGCAGAGCGAATTTTTATGAGGGCGATTCAGGTTTCTTATTCCTGGTTATTATTAATTCGCCATTGCTCATGAGGGCCATTTCATCTGATGGTTTGCCGCTCTTCGTTACCCGTTCTCTTGTTTACAAGAACAATTATTTTGGTACTACTGGACACTGGCACTTCGTATATTGGTTAGTCTGATGGCATTCAAGTCATTAGTTATGTTAGTCAAATATACCATAGCTTTCCTCCGGAAATTTCAAATATTAATTTTTTTCGCATTGTTATTTTTACAATGTGCAATCTTTAATTTCGAGAAATGAAGATTACCTTCTAAAACTGCATCATATGAAAAACAAACCGGATGGATTCAAATAATTTATTGTACTTTATATATCTAGGACTTAATATCTTCTCCAATCATAGGGAAAACTTATAAGAATATCTGCCATGTCGATGGTCGTTTGATGATAAAATACAGATGCACTAATCCTGTTTTATAAATTCTCATTAGAATACAAGCAAAGTACCTTGGATCAATCAGAGGAATTGGTATAAATCAAATGTTATGATTGCGTTTCAATAATATGATTAAGGTTTAATAAGATGTAGAACATCTTGTCAAAATTACTTTGAGAGGAATGTTTAATATTGCAAGGCTGCTGAAGATTTTACAATAGGAGCCTCTGCAGTTGTGAAGGTAAATCTAATTCAATATATATATATATATATATATATATATATATATATATATATATATACTATATATATAAAGTATCAGAATATTCGTATTTGCCTCTGATTCAATGATATTATGAAGACCAAAACGATATAGGCAGAATAGTCCATTCCGGTAAAATACAAGACTCCTAACCTAAAATTTAAATACTCGTGCCGAGGGATTCTCGCCCACCGCAAAGCTAAGGATAATAATCCCTAACATCTAATGCGATCTCAGACTTCCACGAACCCTTTTGAAAGAATTTCATAAATCTCTGGAAATTTAATAATTATACCCAGATAAAAAAATCAATGAAAACTCATTTGAACATCAATTTTCATTTGCAAATGCTTAAATGATAATATTAATTGACTTTGTTTATTTCACAATTTTTTGGACCGTGAATATTTGAGGATAAATTAAAAGTTTCATTCAACTGTATTCCAGGAGTATGTATCCTGTTCCCTTCAATCTCTTGCTTATCATAACCATTCTTTATTTATACCAATAGAAGTTCATACAGTTTATATTTTAGGTGCTATCGGAGAAATACCGGCTGATTACACCAACTATAACCGCTCCCTGAGCCATTTAGTGTGACTGCTAATTTGCAGATGACAGGATCTCATCAAATATTTCCAGGAACAACAAATTAATCTTCATCAGAGTACTACGGTGAAAGTCATCATTGTAGCATAGTGCCATATATCTGTTTCTTCCGGCTGCTGCTTTCCCGGTGCCTATTAGATTGGGCATATTTTCTGTTTTAGGATGATAACTACTCAAAACTGAATCTGAGTTGCCGCGAAAACTGCCTTTTAAATATAAAAAATATCCTCGTCATTCAACGTGTTCAATTATATTGAATGTAATAATTCTTTTAATGTGGTTTTTACTGTAATGTATTATCCACCACTTCCTCTTATACTCATAGCTTTTCATATGATTGTCTCCAAATAGCGTGTTTCACGCATTTCGTATTTGGTCTTCAACGCCTTGGCCCTTAAATCCATTGTCTCAGGCCAATCATTTCGAAAAATAAGATGTGCGATTACTTATCTTCTCCTTTGTTGTATACATTTTCTCCACATATTTATGTTTCAACTATTGTCCGAGGATTTATAAGATTGTTTATAAATTGATCATCTCTGTGCTCACCGTCCATAATATTTCATCTACCACGCCTCATTCGTCTCTCTTTCGTGGTCCTCATCGGCGTGTTATATACATTGGCTCCGCATGTAAGGCTTTATGAATCGTTACTTAAATTAAGAATATTTTATTTGTCCTTATAATTTTCAAAATGAAATATTACATTCCCTAGAATGAAATAGTTTATCAATGGATGCTCGATTCAGAGGTCTTTCTTTAACCAGCATTCTAATGGCGGTCACAAAACTTATAATGAAATTCCTTATCAATTAATCACACCCCTGGCTATCTGTTTCTACTTTATCTATGTCTATTAAATTCCTTCAAAATGTATAAAATTAACATGGATGGATGAAGGTAATGCAATGTACCACAACATCACACCTTTCAATTTAATGGATTCTCCTAGTCTATCAACATCTTTAGACACGGCAAACCGTGAATGAATTTTTATTTAGACCACGTTTATATTTATTTTTTACCATTTTTACGTACAAGATGTCTGTTTAATTGTGAAAAAATAAACATATCTCTCGTTCCAGTTTGCCTTTGCTTTTTGATACCGGATAATTAATAAAATTTTAGTTCCTGATTACCGAATACTTTTTTTGGCATGTATTTTAAGATTTTTAATTATTCCTTTCGGCCGCTTCTCATTATCAACGTCAAGGCCAATGTTACTGTACCCTGGAGGCCCAATGCCATTTGTTCTAAATGTTTCTCGTAGCCTTGGACAATGTAATTATCGCATGGCAAAAATTCAGTCATCCTTCTTCAGTGGGCCTCTCATAATTCGACATAATGGACCAGCGTAGTTATGAAATCAACGGCGCCAATCAAATTACAGGGAGAAGGTTGGTGAAATTCTCTTTATGAGCGCAAATTTAATTGCAGCACAATTGTAACATGCCTTGTGGACGGATCAAATGAGAGCCGAACCTTATTTTCGCGACCGTCATCACGTATGCAAATACATGCCAGGTGATTTGCATATTTAATCTCTTTCGAGCGGAATCGAAACTTAACGGGGGTTCCGGATTTCCTTGTGAAGAACACGGCCTTTTCTTTTACCTCCATTTTTTTTCCTACCCGTAGGGAAGACGGTGAGTTTCACGCGGATACGGCCGGTCCGTGCGAATATGGAGCGAGGAGAGGCTATCATTATTAAGAGCTGCAATCATGCATCGAGTCGAGTTAACCGCCTGAAAAATGTGTTATTCCGATGGGGCGAAGTTCAGATAATTATCCATCCAATCCCGGTGTGTGGGGAAGGAAGGGGTTTGTATGGGATGGAGGGGTTGACGAGGAGGAAATTCCGCTCGCATCCGTTCGGTTCCAGTAACAACCGCTTCCGGGCGTTCATTGAGTTCGCCGGCACCGCCCGGAGTCCCGACCGACACACGTTGCGCTCCCGGGCCAGAAAGCCTCTAGCTCCCTTTCGAACGCCCGCCCAGACTGCCTTTCGCCATCTCCCCGCCCGCCTGAATCGCCCCCGTTCCGCCTTAAGCTGGGAAGACCTAAGGGAATCCTTTCACCCCAAATCGTGCGCGCAGCTGTCGTGTCCGCGGGCCCAGGTGTATTTTCCGAAAGGGAGGATGAAAAAAATGTACTCTCGGCTGAAAGCAGGAAGTGCACTTTGATCGATGACTGATATCATTACAAAGATTTACTCTTTCTTTCGCGGTTTTCCTGTTTTTTTTCCTCATTCGATTTTAATCGGAGTATGTTTATGCGCCTGAATCAGGAAGAATAGAATAGAATCCATGCATGGGAACATGCCTGACGGCTTAACAAAACAACTCCCATTGGGAGAAATGAGAAAGGTTTATATTTCACGATTATGATTGTGTTGTAGTCACATTCCATGAATTTAATTAAAATTACATGCGAGGTATGTTCATTCCCTGAAATTATTAGGCGTTATTATGTAGAACTTCGAAGTACATGTCTCAATAGAAAACAAGCGCTATATCGCCTAGCTTCCTCCCCTATTGCCGTCTTGAATTCCTGATGGCTCATACCATTCTTTTTTTCTTACAACCTACCATATGGAGTTCCTGTTGTCCCACATTCTCCCATTCATCGCAGTCTTCAACACCTCGCTGCGGCTATTAGTTCTTCTAATTCACAATCTTTCTTCTTTGAAACTTCAAGAAATTTTCATCTTAGCCTTCTTCGTTCTCATTTTTACTATCAATATACTTCATTTTCCATCGTATGTAGGTGGTACGCACCAAAATAAGGAAAAGCTCCGTTTTCAATTAACTTTTTCTCCAAAAATTATTCAAATTGTCATAACAAGCGTACTTTAGTCTTGAAAATATGCACATCGGTAATGATAGATGTATGAATTTAGTATGAAACGAATATAATCATCCGGCTCATAGTTGATAATGTCATTTCTAACAGAATATGTCCTACGTAGACAATAATGTATCCATCATTTATAGGGTTACCTAATAAATAATAAGGTGGGACTTTAATACTTAAGTAATATGATTGCCTGGATATTTTATTTTTTATTGAGTTTAATAAAAAATATTGTTGTATTAACATTGACTCTAGCGACAGAACACAGATTAAAAGCTCGTAAATAAACAGAAATATGAAGTAATTTTGCTGAGTTGGAGGTCAAATTTGCGGAGAAAAAACTAAATGTTGCTTGAATTTACTCTGTTAAGGGGATTGCAAAGGTGGGCAATAATTTGATAATAGATCGTTGATCAAATTTTAATAATGATATGACCGCAAACTGTACTCATAAACGTGAGAAAAATGTGGACGCTTCCAAATTTTGATATTTTAAGACAACTTTTCGGGATCCATTCCCATATTTTCTCAATAGATCTGGGTTAAATGTCAAACATGACAGAACCTGGTTAGGTTTCTGTAACACCGCAGAATTCATGGTGGGGCGTGTTGCTTATTAATTATTTTAGCATTTTCTTCCGCGCTTTATAATGCTTCCATGACGTCGTCATTCGACAAGATAATTTTAAAGATATTTAGAAGTGATTTTGCCTTTTATTCTGAATAGTTGAATTTCGAATTTAAAAAAATGTTCACGTGCCAGAAAAAATTACTGCATGCATGTAATTGAAAGGAAATTGCTATTGCTGATGATGAACTACCGTGATCAGTGAAACACTTTTATCTCAGGCATGATAGGTATCACTAGTTAAATATGAAATAATCGCTTGAAGTATATTGACATTGACGTTATAAAATTTGCTAAGCCCTTCAGTGTAACATCTTAGTCTGCCATTTTATGATTGAAATGCTGGGTGTTCTGCGCTTGCCCTTTGTAATAACGTATAGATTATATTTTTCCCTTCGATTGTTCCGCGCTGGTTTATTCCATTTATTAGCATAGGTTTAGATTTTATGTGCATTGTTTTCACTGGTCAGTGTCATTACATTTTTTGGGTAGGTGATATGATAAATGAGAATTTTGTAAGGTAAATTAATTTTTCGCTTCATGAATATTCACAAAGGGAAAAATTAGATCAAATTAATGTGTTATTAACCTTCATAGAATGAAATACGTGATTTGTACTCAACGTTTAAGACCACTAAACACAAATTTATTCCTAAAAAAAATAATCATTGGGAAACTGACGTGACCTTGGAGTGTAATGTCGTCGGCCACCTAAGTTCTTACGTTACATTTATTGGAGCACCCATATTGTTTTTTTTCGAATCAATAAATCCGATATGCAATAATCGCAGGATGAAGGCTTTCAATTATAATGGTAAACTTTCCTCTTCGTGCGGGGTAACAGTGTAAATATTAGAAATTTAAACTTCATGACGGTGGCCTTAAAACTTCAAAATCATCCGTTATATTTCATTCATCTGGCCTCTCATGTAACGGACAAGTGTATATACCTTTGTACAAGCATGCTAACCTAATTGAAAGGTGTTTAATTGCACGATAAACATATCGACCTCATCAACTTCATCGTACAAATTAGGCGTTGAGAATTACCAAAGTATGCGCAAATACAATAGACCAGTACTGTCTAAAATTAGTAATGGCAATTTAATGGCTGATAATAAAATCAAGGAGGAATAAAGTTTATTAATAATACCTTGACATGGTTGTGGACATAGGCATTGATCTCACTCAGCCATATAGATAGTCACCTTAAAATCTGCCCGTCATTCCGTTTATTTCATTACTTACCATTCAATGTCCAAGAAACTCGTACTGCATCCCTTGATCGTGTCTTGAGCCTCGCGATCCTTGAGTTTCAATCTTCTCTTGAGTGTTTCGATCAGTTTTTATCAATGATACGAACATTAATCCTTGCCTTCGATAAATTCACTGAAAAATGTCCATTTTCACGTGACCTGCGATCAGTTTCCGAAGTGGCTTGCCAACTGTTTTGATTTGAAAAACTCTGATAATGAGTTACCTCAAGAAGTCGGGTAAAGTATTTGCTATGTACAGGTATTACTAATACCGCACGTAAAACCGATGTACAATGCTGGTGAGAATGAAGCTGGATTCAAGAAGAAAAAATAACCTACTTCTAATATCTAATATTAATCACGCCCGCGTATTTAAACGAATGGCGATGACAGTGCAGAGGGTAGGCCAAATGATAAATGAGTACGGATCCGATCCCCGATCCCCCTGCCACACACCTCTTTGATGTCTCGCAGGGTATTGATGTAGATGTAGACCTTTGGGCACCCCCAGCTTCATCCAAGCTGTATAATTTCTCGGACACCAATAACTTCCTGTGGAAACACGCTAAAGGGAATGGATCGAGCTCTCCCTGCTAATACACATTACTTTCATTGTCTCCGGTCTTCATAATATTAGGTGATCTCAACCCTCATCTATTGAACTGATCTTCAGGTTGATTGCATTGGATTTTTTGACCAGCATATTTGTTTATCGTTGCAGTGTAGTGCTACTGAGATGAAGTATATTTTTCTTCAGCTCGCACATACCAAAGTTATAAAATTGCACATGATCCGGCTTTCAATGATTAAGTATTCATCAGCATCACCATCAGGTTGCATTCCTAGTGCTTACCGAAAAGAGAAGGCTTCAGGAATCACCTATACTTTTAGAAAATATACTTATAAAATTGCAATAAAATAACAGTGGTCCGTAATTTTTGTGTGTAAGAAGAAAATTTACTGAAATTGAATCCTACAAAGCTTTAGTTAGGTCTTCGAGCTTCTTAGTGTGGATAGTTTTTTTTGGGACTGAAAATATTTTATTAAAATTGAATAAACTTCGTTGCTTCAAGTATAACTCTATAGAATCAAATTATGACGACCTTAAAGACTTAAAACTGGTTATTCGAAAGAATTTTCATCATAAAAGGCCAGGGGTACGAGATCAAAGCGTCATTTTTTGACCTGAAGATGACGCTTCAGCCTTGGAGACCAGTCAGGACATCTTTATATTCAATTGTCTTTCACTTCAAGAATGTTGAAATACTCTGATAGATAAAATACTTTTTAAATCGAATATTTTTAGCAAAAAAACACTCATCATACAGGTACATCGTTGTACAAAGAGTACGAATAATTGTAATGACTTTTAATTGTGACAATTCGATTTGAGAAAAGGTGCCATATGACCTTAGATGTTGACGCACACTAAATCAAATCATACCTCTCTACCATAGAGTATAATTTATGTTAGGATGAATTCATTATTCTGAGTAATAAAATACCTGTTCTATGATATATGTGCCAGTCCTTGGAAGCATATCCATCAATTAAGTGATCCGTTTTTTCAGGGACCCCTCAGCAAGTAAAACCATAAGTTTATGCGATATCATGTTTAATCTAGGACTCCCGACCTTAGTATTAGCGTACAAGTTGTATGCTAATGCAAAGACCGGACTCAACACGTCGGCTCGTTTAACATTGAAAATATAGGAAATTGCAACAACTTTGGTAAACATTAGGGTCGGTGTTAAAATACTTACCATCTAAGTTAAGTTACACCGAACTTTGGCGTCTGGAAATATCTAGATCCGCTCCTACTGACGCCACATGAGACATTCCATAAGCCATTCCCCTCCTTCCCATTTCCTTGGAAATGCCCGCTTCTCTAAATAATTAACGCAGCCCTTTTCTTTATATCGCTTCAACCTTCGTCTAATCTTTATCCCAATGCGTCAACCCTTCGGAAATTTATTAGCTGAAACTTCACCGTGTGACCTGAATAACTGCATTTGGTGCTTAATTGCTGCAATTTACCTCTTTTTATACAAGTGCATTTGTGCGAAGGGAAGGTGGCGATTTATCATGCCATTAGTTTATTTTACATTATGATATTTATGGTTTATTGCCATACATTAACAGGATTATTTATTTTTAATTTATTGACTACGTTCATCTCATTTATTTGTGGAAATTGGATACTGGTATGAACTCATTTTTCCTTAATCGTGTAGCATTAACGCGTGAAAGTTATTTTCTATGTTAATTTTACTGTGCAAAAATTAATTGTACCTTGATATCTACTTGATAGTAACGTTTTTAACAGGAAAATCGTTGTTTTGTCACAGAGACAGTCTCATGTATAGATGCAAACGAGAGATCATTTACAAAGCAATGGCTTAATGTAACTAAATGAGTCGCGGCAAGTTGATATTATTATATTTGCTAACAAATATGAAAATATAAAAAATATTATTAAGCTAAAACTAATTTTGTGGTCCTCAGCCTACGTGTAAATCAATATCCTATTTAATTATGAAGTAATTGTTAAAACGCGTTTATGCTTCGAAGGCTATAACTTGAAAAAAAACAGTCTCAAAGCTGGATACGGTGTCTCTGTAGAAAAAGCAACTATTCAGACTAATGAAAGATTTTTCTTCTCTTACTCTATCACTTCTCTCTTCGAAACCAAATTATTTCAGATAGAAACATCATTTTCATTTGTTTTGCTCGATGAAACAAAGCCATATTCTTAATTAAAATAAATTAGACGTAGATGATACTATTCTGTAACCAATCACTCAAATTTGACCGATAATCATACCGGATGTAGAAATCGAGCTCGAAGTTGCATACTTGATATAGAATAGCCTTATTTGATTACTAATTATATATTTAACACTAAATTTTACGAATCATTGCTGCTGTCTTCGTTTTTTTATCTATAAGGATTGGTCAAGGATGTTTTAAATGTGCTTTACGCTTTCAATCCCCTTCTATTATATTTCTGTTCCGTATTCGAACGATAATTTCAAGTTACAATCTCCCTCTAGTCTGATTTTAAACCTTTAGCATAAATTTTCCACGTAATCTGGCCTAAATACCAGACTTTTTAATCGAAATAGGAAGGCCTAGAAATCAAAATGGCCTAGAAATCTTAGTGTTTGCGGGAAAATTCATCCGCAGCAATACCCTAAAGTATTATATACGGGCAAATAATGCGATATTTGCGTGTTTTTACTTGATAATCTCCCGGAAAAATATTTTTTAAACCTTCCTGAAGAATCAATTGATGACCTTTTCTGCCTTACAGTATTTTCCTTGATGTAAAGAAGAAAATATAATAGACACGTTTGATGCTAAACAGGAAATTGAAATTTAGAGAACACAAGAGAAAGTCACTCAAAAAGCTAAGTTACCGAGGCTATTCAACAACCTTAGCTTGGTTTGATAGGTGACGGTAGAGCTCACCTTTTTGGGAAGTCGCTATGGAGTATAAAATTCACAAATTCATAGGCTCAGGGAAAGCCCTGAGCAACACTAACTACCCTTATACCTATCACATCTTACCATGCCACGCTTAGAGCCAAGGAAGAATCAGGAATTGATTCTTTAGTGAAGACAAATCAATAAAGACTGTCTTGGCACAATCAATGCCCAGCGCGTGTAGGCTATCAGCAGCGCGTCAAGTAATGGGGAAAAATGGAAACATTCGTCGAGTTGCTGACAAGTCATCCGGTCTCTCAGAGCGACGAAAAAATATCGTAGCCAAAGCGTCTGCCTCTCATTGAAATGTCAGCATAACAAAGGTTTTCACTTTCCCCACGATTTTGGGTCCCTCTGAGACCTAGGGCAAACTTTTGGAAATGATACACCATAGTTATTCTTCCACACTGTGTAAACTTTTCGAACTACTCGATTAATTAATTACTTGTTAGAACTAATTTTACGGATTAGTTAACTTTGTTGCATGAAAATTCCTTTGAAATAAAATAGATACTCCTCATTCTGCAAAAGCGGAGCGCTTCAAAAGTGATTCGTCCGATAAATGTGCAATACCTAAGAAACAAGTACCGTCAAAGTTATTTTGCCATTGAATTACTCGGGCCAGGATTTAAAGTTTGATGTTGACATGGGACAATATTTTGCTATCCCAAATTTCAAATTTGCTGAAGTTATCAGATACTGAACCTGTTTATACAATGGGGAAGCAAATTGATATTTTTTGAGCGAATTCACTTTAACGTGTGGGAGCATTTAAGAGACGAGAGACTTTAACGCTCCAAAGGTTGCAAAAATGTGTAATCATAACTCATTTTTCTCTCTCATTTCTGATTTTAATTGAGTACAACTCTGGGCAAAGCTTTGGTATGTACTATCAAGACTTTTACATATATTTATCAAGACTTTTTCGTCGCTAATACTTTTTGTTTTCCAAATGGAGAGTGAATTATTTATATTTTAATGTCGTCAATATGTTTATTTGACATTTTTATAAATAATTATTGCGGGATATTAACCCTCCATAACTCATTCTACCCTCAGGGAAAGCAATGATTTTAAGGGGTGCAAAAAAGTTTTATTTCAGGATTTTGACACTTTTTTTTATTTATCACATCTCTAAAAATCAACGAAAGATCAGAGTGAAAGAAAGTTATTTCCCCTTTTTATCTATTCAATCCTACAATTTTTGTGAAAATATTCATTGAATTGATATTTTGGTTATTTTTGACGCTTATGTGTTTATTAAAAGGTTAAATCGGATTTTATAAATAATTATACTTTGCAGTTTGCTGGGTAACTCTATCGTTTAAATTTTATATACACAGATTGTGATTCGATTCCTCATTTCATTTGAAATTTTTGAATCCTCATGGTGAATGCACATCCCTAATAATGAAGCATACTCTCTTTTCTTGTTATTGTTCCAATTACATTTTCGTTCAAGGTTTATCTAATTTAAATGCCCGTTCAATATATTTTTGTAATTTTAGATACACGTATTTAAACAAATTCCATCTTTATTCAGGTTTTATCGCCTCAACCATTTTTTCCATCCAATTACTTAGACAGGATTTGAAGTTCGATATTTGACTATAATATATTTTAATATCTTATCTCGATTTATAGGAAGGTGTGTATGCAGTTCATTGTAAATCGGTCTCGGACGGGTGCAGAAAAAAAAGCATGTGTTGGGTGAATCAAGGAGAATTCAGCAGAAGTGAATAGGATTACCATTCGCCTTTTGGTGAGTACCTGTATTTCCATATATTATTCTGGGAGGAATTATATGGTAGCGGCTTTAAGGGTCCCATTAAGTTCTTATGGAAAATAAGAAAGAAGTCACTTTGTACCTAAATTAATAGTTTGCGGAGAAAAAAGTTACTTAATATCCAAATGCCTCCCTCCAAAAATTTCTTTGTGCCAAATTTGAATTAATTGCCACTGATAACCAGCTTTGCGTTCGATATAACATCATCGGCTCGACTTGAGTAAGAATATATTGGCTAGGTGCATTGTACCATGTTCTTGTGTAGCGGCGTTTTATGGCTTTGAAGTTACATTCTAACTGTACTGAAGAGTGTAATCGTAAAAATTCATTCCTTGCTCTGTGTATATCCCTTCTGAATTTAAAGCATGCTGCTACATATTTTCTAATCGACTGATAAAATAAATATGGAGGGATGCCTCCTGTTAAACTGATGCTTCGAAATGAGTTGAGTGCCTGGTATATTTTAACCGTTGATAACTAGATACATTCCGATTGAAATTTGGGATTGGATGAAAATTTGTACTATACTATGACTCTTAACATCCAACGTTACCTTTCAATCGTCGTTGAATCCGATGAGATGTCGAAAGTTTGATCATTTAAAACGAATTTGTTAAATTTTCATTCATAAATATATCAATTTATGAATATTAATAACTATTAGAGAAATCGCAATAAATAACTTGCATGCGTATGGTAATTTTATTTTTTCTTCAATTTTATAAGTATTATAATAAAGCCTGTATTAGTGGGGAATCTTTATTTTAATGAATAATTATGTAGAGTAAAAAACACATTAATATCGAGTCGTTTGCATGAAGATTAAGATTTCACTGAAAAGACCGCAAGAACAAAATATGGAAGTATTCTATTATTTTTGCAAAAAAGAAGCAAATCATTCGTTATTCGGTCTTTAAATGAGTCGTTGGCCTCTACTCTAACTAGGATTTCCTAGAAATCCTACTTGCAGACCTTTTTTTCGATGTTTTTTTTTACTTTATAATAGTTTATAATAAGTTATCACTAAAGCAATTTTCGAATTTCAAACTCAAGAAAATCCGTTCGAGTTACCACCAACTTATTTAAGTCGTTTAGACCTTTTGGGCTCAATGGCGAGTCACATTACAAATTAATCATTGGTGCGCTACTGTAGCCTATTCTACCTTGTACTCCGCGTTTAAATCTTTTTGTAAATGTAACAATCATTTTAATTTTTTTAAAGTTTTTCTGGGAATAATGTATAAGAAATCCCAAACCAAAAATGTACTGTTTTGCAATTACTTGTTTTCCTGATTCATTTCCTCAGGTTTCATCCAGTCACACGACTTACACTTTTATATAGCGCAGCCATCGACACAGAAGTTCGTTAAAACTGAACTCTATATCGTAAATACCGTCCAAATCAGTTCGTTGATAAGCCGATTCAATTTGAGAAATTCCAGGTTTGAGGATGATGAATCGCCTGGTCCGCGCAATTGCGCCGGATTACTAAAATTATTCGCCCCTAAATACCCCCCCGTCCGCCGCAGTGCCCCATTACCCACGACCCGTCTTCATCAACTCTTAAGATCTCTACGGCATTTTCGAAATTCTCCAAGTTGGCGAGTCCGTTAGCCACCGTGTTCCTACGTTCACCCTCCTCCAGGTGTATTAATAGGAATGCCCTCATCGGCCCCTCATTCATTTTCTCGACTCACTCTTTCTTTCTCCTCGTCTTTTACCTCTCGCCCGCTTTGTTGTTCAGTTTTTTATTTTAATTTCCCACCCGGCAAGATCACTTTCGGGACGACTCTTTACTCCCCCGTTCGTCTACAATTTTTTGAGCGTCGTTTTCAAGCCTCTTCTCTTCATTTGCATCATTTTTTTGCATCATGTTCCCCCTGCGGCTCCAGCGACCATCATCCGTCCTCAGAATTGCCAGCCCCATTCGCCCTTCGGGTGCGCTTCCCTCGTCCACCGCCGGGCGCCGCTACAGGTCCATTTCCCATCCCGCCCTTTTCAGTCACGGCTTCCCGGGAACGACCACTCCCAGCGCCGAGCGCGTGCCGAGATGACATCACCTCCCCGCGGTAATCTCTCCCCGAGTCACTCGAGTTGAAGCCAGCCTACCTCCGCGTGTGTGGTTGTGTTTGATCTCCATCTCGAATAATAATAATAACGGAAAAAAATAAAACGAGAGGTTCATTTGGGCCGCCGGGTTGCCCGTGGCAACCTTCCCACATCATCCCTTCCACCTCTCCCTGTTCCCTCTCCTCCCACGGCCCGTTTCCTTCTCCTTGCCAAACCCCCCAGCATCTCTTCATCCTCCGCCTCCTACTCAAGAAGTCCCCCTGCCCTCTCTCTCTCTGTCTTACCCCGTCTTTTCTCTTTTTCTCCGCGATTTCATGAGTTTAGAATGGCCACCGTCCGTGGCCCATTTAGCGCTAACATTCGCGTCCCCACACGCACACACATGAGCTGGCACACACGAATCCAGACACTCGCACAAACAAACACCCGCGAGTACCTCCGTCCGACATTGCCGACGTTGATTGCTGGAAGGGGCCTTCTGCTTTCGCTCCGCGCTTGCTCATCTGGTGTGTTTGCATTCCCGCGCGTTAAATTCGCGTTTAGAGGTGACCATGTCATGCTGTACCTTCGCACGACCGATTATGCCCGCTCCGATCCAGGAACTACGATTAAAAAAAACGCGAGCTTTTCAAGGATATTATTATTTCCAATTTAATTTTTCCCGCATTTCGTTTGGTCTTGTACTAATTTTATCCCGGGAAACGTTTATCTATTTCATTCTTCATTGACAGGTTTGGGTACTTGCAGCTAAATTTAAGCGAGTTGGCTTATCTTTACAGTGCCATTTTATCTAATTCCACGACGAGTTTGACGGATATTTCGCCACTTTCAACTGAATCTGCTTGAAGCTGTCAACAGCGGTTGAGCATCTTTCTTAACCGAGGATATACTCGTACATACTCGTATGTATCGGTTTTTTCTTGAGTTTCGCACTAAGTTGTGGTATTTTATTTACTTAATTCGCACACAAATATTTGTGCCTGTATGCCACAAGGTACCTATTAACTATCAAAAATTTGCTCTATAACTTATTTCGTAAATATTTCGCGCATATTTTAGTTCTCCAATTTGTTTTTCGTCGTACAAATGTGCCAAATTTGTGTTTGACGCTTTTCTCCGCCCGACGCACGTAACATTAAACATACTTATTGAACATGTTGTTCGTCCTCGTTACTCAGGTTTACACATACAATTTTTGCTGTTGATTTTTCGAGCCGATAGGGTACATGGCCTTTGATGTTTCGCGTAAGCAGAAAATAAAAGTCCAGCGTTTTCGAGAGTTGGAGATTTGACGAGATCAAGTGCACGGAGCATAGATCAGAGGGTAAACATATGAGTTGATATGACAATATTATTAATCGGCAAACTACACCGCGTTTGCCGTTACGTAATGACTTCTCTTTTCCCAATAGAAAGCTAGAAGTTTATGTTTAGGTTTTAATTTCCATTGAATATATTAAATTTGCTGACAAAACTGTTCGCCGGGGAGTTGGGCGCTGGCGGCGGCAGCGTTATTGCCCGTAATTAATCACAATTTTTAGGTCTTTGTGAAAAAGTTTACAAATGTATTTTAGATGGAACTGGTGAGATTACCTTGATGGAATTGATGTGTACGACGGTCCAAAATAATATATTTTCGTATTTTTCAGCACTTCGTAACTAATGTTGGTGGGAAATTATCAATTTGAGAGGCTACAGGTTTTTAGAGGAATTATGCTAACTTCTCAATCAAGACTCAGATTAGACGTGACTCATAGTGATAGCACTCATTTAAAGAAAGTTGTGCATACGGCCTTGAATCCTGACCAGGGTCTAGATGTGTTGTTGCTATGAGATCATGTTCAGTTCTTTGAATTAAATTTGGGAGATGACCTCGTTCATCGGCGTAGGTACTCCAAACACGAAACTCTGATATTGCGAATGCTTAAACGATTGAATTTAATTAATAGAGAGTTTTCTTCAGAATTAAGGGAGGTCAATAAAAATGACTTGCTCCGTAATTGTTTGTACATTTAAGAATAAATCTCAAATTATAGTTGACGAGTCAAAGTTAAATTTTCTGCTTACCGTAAATTGGTGACGCTTCGTTGATCGATGTTTTCACCTTCATTCTGAATTATAATGATGGGGTCGAGGCTCCTCGAGGTTATTCGACGCAAGCTTGTCGTTTATCAAGTTTGCCAAAAATGAATTTGCATTTTTACTACGCGTGGATTCAAGTTCCCGGCGCGATTTCAATTGGTTGAAACTTTTGGAAATCGTTATCACTCATTTTTATTTAATAACTTTCTCGATTATACCTTACTCGTGGGGGAAGTACTCTCGAAGAATTATTTCCGCTGACGTAAAGGATTTCAAAATGATGCACGTTTCTCCATTTGATACTAATTGGTACAAACGTTAGATCCAAGTAGCCGTTATCTGTGCTTACGCTCCGATCGTTGCAGTCAATAGGAACACTGCGAAGGAAAATTATGCCCTTCTTGACTCAGGCAATGAAAAAATTCCCATTTTCTCTTAGTACGAGGCAGGAAAATTCTTAAAGTGTAATACACTACGCTGTGATTATAACTTTGATTATACATGGCTTCAAGCGGTGAGTAACTTTCTCTGATTCCGATATCTGGTTTTCGTTTTGGCAAATGGAGTGAAAACGTGGACACTAGCTCAGCTGGTGGATCGGAGCTTTCTCAGTCATCTATAATATTGTATTTACCACAATAGATGGTTATTGTTAATTTTGTTGAGGTACGTCTCTTCCGTTGATTCGGTTCGTGAATAAAGGTGGGGGGAAGGAGTCTATCGCCGACAGACCTACCACCACGTTTTCAACATTTATGTACCGGCCAGAGTGAGACGCGAACCTTCGAACTTACGATAAGGAAAACACTCTCTCCAGCCAATCAAGCTAATTAAAATCTAATTCGTTTGAAATGAAGTGTATTGGGGAATGTTAAAGGTAAGAATATTCGTTGTCTCGGGTTCAAATCCGGGTACAAGGGCACCCTCAGCTTCACCCAAGCTCTATCATTTTTTCTGATACTAGCTCTTTCTGGGAAACTTTAAGCGGAAAAGGAAAAGAAACTAGCCCTCTTGTCCTGGTGTATGAATTGCCAAAGCCGTAAAGCCCTTGCTACGTGGTAAGACCCAACCTCTACTCCAAGCCCATCCAAAGCCGCCCAACAACTCCAAAGGATATATACCAGATCTTCGTGGTAACGAATCTATCTTCAACTAGCCTGCACATTATGCATACTCCAAAAATACTCATGTTATAGGGTATGCTCTTCTGCGGTGAATTTTAAACTATGATCTTACCAGTACGCATCGTATTTGAATTTAGATATTCATCTTTCATCTGATATTCATGCTTCTTTAATGTTATTTAATTTTTTCAGTGACCTAATAGTGTGTCAAATGAAATTGATCCTGGTTAATCTAAGAATAAAAATTACTCCTATAAATTATCTTCCTTAAGAGAAATAGGTTGAACTTACACCTAACTAGTTATTTATATTTCGAGAAAACGAATTTTGTAAAGCTTATAGGATTTTAGATTGTAGTTTAATCAATGAATAATAAGCGCCGGAAGTATTTCACTTCATAGGCATCACAATAAATAATTTATACTCAAAAGAATGCACTTTTAATTCTTTAATCTGCAGGAATTCTTTGCTAGTTTTTTCTAAAAGGCCATATTTCCTGTCGTATTAAAAAACTTTAAACGCTTAATTTGTGATAATTATATTTTGTCTCGGTCAAGGAAGGAAACTTTTGTATTCGATGCTCAAAACCTAAGCTTTCCGTTGGTTGATACAGTTAATCTGAATGAAATAAATTTATTGCAATCCACCACGAATGCAAAAGTTTGCAATTAGGTCATTGAGACGCGTGTGGGGATCCCTGGGATCAGCGTGCATTAAATCAGAATGCCGCAACTATTAATCGGAATCAATAAATGGGAATGATAAATTTTAACTCTCTAACAAACATGATCCAAACGGATTTGATTAAATTTATATATGCAAAAGCTATTTCATTTAATTAAGATTAGATTGATACCCTCTCGGTTTCTATAACGCTGCAATAATTATTCAAAGGGATCAAATAATCGTTTCAAGGAGAACATCGTGGATGATTTTATAAAACTCGATTTCCACTGGCTTCAACATTTTATCTCTTGTGGAAATATCACCTGTCTTATTTCATCCCCTCCGGCATTGTTAAGAACAGCATAATGAAAAATTTCATGAACTTGGAACACATAGTATAGCTTATTAAATAGAAACTGCTGCTTCTGAAACACGCCATGTTGGATTTTATGCTTATTTTGAAGTGATAGCAGTCGGTATTGTTGCCAGGGATTCAACTAGGGGAAGCTGTAATAAAAAGGTTAAAGTTGTTATTTAGAGGAAACAACTCTAATCCAATCACTATCATGGAAACGTATAGTACGAATTCGTGGAAGAAACTGTTATACGATCAAAGAATTTTGATCATACACGTATTGAATTATTTTAGAATTGAAGAATGGTACCTCCTCAAGTACTTGAGATATTTAAGTACTTGAATTACTGTATATTTTCTTAGCTATGATGGTACCTCCCTTAAGGTACATTTACCAACATAAATGTACTTTGGCAGGTATTGTATGAAAGACGATTTATTTTCAATAAAATTTTATTGAATTTATTTTATTGATTTTATTTTATTGATTTTATTCTATTTTCAATAAAACTGTCCATATCGAGCTGAAACTTATGTTCTTAATTGTGTTAATTGGGTAAGCTGCTGTAGTATTGATTCTTATCGGCATGGAAAAATTGCAAAACCTCAGTAGTAAATGAAAATCAATATGTTATATCGTTTTTAAACAAATTTGTTTAAAACATTTTCCTTTGATTTATCATAGAACCAAGGATAGAGTCCTTAGATTTTTCTCCATCTTATGCCACAATATTTATTAATTTTAAGTCTGTTTTGATTGTGCTAAAGTCTTGTGAGATACATTGCCATTTCATTTATGTTCCTTCGCGCTTTGTAGACGTTGGAGTGAGTGCACCTATGAGAATTACTTCAGCTCCGGCATACAATATGCGAATGGATATTGATAACTCTCATTTGGTGAACGCCTTAACTAAATCCATGCATGTCAACGGGACAATGGAATCACACGGTTCAAAGGCACCGAGGGTGTCACTCAGAGGAGGGCCCAACTTTCACCCGGCTCCCCGGTTCGGCACTCAGAAAGTAGATGAGAACATAAGATTTCCCCAGGATGAAAGATTTAAGGAGAAGCCCTCAACAGAAATGACGAACGTGATCAGTCCGGAGGAGTCTGATCGGTATCTTTCGGGCGTTCGCCGGAGCAGCGGTCGCCGGGATTAGCGATTCTGGTCCTCCTGGTCGGCGAAATGTTTCGACAACCAAACCGCCGCACCTCAGACAGCTTTCGGACTTAAGGCGGGGTCTTTCTTCGCCGATAAAGATTCGCCTCCGGAGATCGCTCTCATGGAAATTCTCCCCTTCGAGCGAGCACTTCGTTCCTTGTTTCAGCATTCGTTCCCCACGTGGTAGGCAACTAACCATCTGGCCTGTCACTACTACACACACTGCAGTCACTCTCGCTTCCTTATCTCATCCGATCCGATGTGTTTCTCTTCCACCAAAAATGAATAGTAAGACACACAGTTCACAACACATTTGACACAGTCCCGTCCGTGCATACTTTAAAAGAATATGCTTTTTCATGTTTTTGTTCTTGTAGTATTCGACGGCTTGGCATGAATGTAGTCTATCACCCACATTGAATCTTTTATCCTTCTACATTATTTAAATTGGAATGAGAGTGCGTAAATAAATAAAGTATTGTATCCAGAAGAGGTAGGATGGGACAGTAATAAAAAGAAATATGCCGAACAATGCACGATGTACGAGGTCTGTCCAATAAATACGTGAACTGAAGCCATAAAAACTTTATTTTGAAAAATTTAGTCCACATCGATTTCGTCCCCTTCAAAGTAATCTTTATTCGTTGCTATGCACTTATTTAAACTTTTTCCCACAGTTTAAAGCATTGTTGGAAGTCCTCGGTAGTTTTCTCGTCATTTCTTGCTTTATTGTATCTACATGTTCCCCGAGATCTCCCGTCCTCACATTTTTGCATTTTGGGAATAGGAAAAAGTCACCGGGGGCTAGATGTGGCAAATAAGAAGGATGATCAAGGACGTTGATTGGATTTTTTGCCAGAAACTGGCGAACTCTCAATGCTAAATTTGCAGGTGCATTGTCATAGTGAAGGATTCATCCATCGCCTTGAGTCAAATTTCGTCGTACACGACGCTCGCGATCACTCAAACGCTTGAGAACGATAAGGTGGAATTCAGCATTTACTGTTCGTCCTTCAGGAAGAAATTCAAGATAAACAACACCTTCGACATCAAAGAAAATCTTTGATTTTCAATTGGCTTTTTCTTGATCTTTTGGTTTGATTTGATCCACTTGAAAATGGATGTATTCTTCAGAGGATCGTCACCGTAAAGAGCTGTCAACATTTCGGTAATTTCTCGATAACTTTTACCGCACTTCACCAAAAACTTGATGTTGATTCGTTGTTCCGTGATTTCCTTAATTTCCATTTCCGACAAACAGTAAAAATAAGGAGAAGGACAACAGGAGCTAACATAACTGGCACCATACGCACAGCTCAACGATCCGCCAAGCCCAGACGGCTCACTGGGTCTCTATGTTATTAATTTCCCCTGATGAGAGCCTGCATATGAGTTATAAAGCTCTGAAACAGGAATTATGTTACCGTCGACTCATTTCAAAATGTTTCTTGTGTTGAAATATAATTGGGTTTTTGTTTTTTCTCTCTTAAATACCATATATTTAAATGCTAGTACTGCTCATAAAAATGCATTAAAAAGCCATTTTTATCCATTTAACCGTATTCAAATAATCCTGTATAATGCTCATGTAGGCTAATTTAACACCTCCTACTACTTTTATCAAAATAAATGCAAAAGAACTTGAAAAAGTTTTGAGCCCGCAAAAAAATAATTGAGAGCCTATTCTCTTTGGTCCCTCCGCATGATTTTTTTGCCTCTCACGTTGAATGTAGGAATCCAAAGGAGTTGACCCGCGGAGTGACTGAATTTAGGCCACAGTTACTTACCGTTATAATTCATAAAAGTTTGAAAAGCTTTAATTTTAATTTCTCAGTTTGCAATTTTGTAGTTTAAAAATTATAGTGATATTACCGTGTCAGTTCGACTTCGTTTCGACAGCTTAATTTGGCTTAGCGACCTTTGGCGAAAGATGCTCCCCCGACGTTTCCCTAATGGAACCTTGAAAATCTTCCTAACGATAGCAAAAAGCGTTAGCCTGATTTTACAAATAAGAATGTAACATTATTTTTTCTCGTGGCAAGACACGAATTCGGGGTACCTATCAGATTTTCTTCCGTGCATCAGATTATCCGTGCCCGATACAAACTCACGATCACATCAATCTTTGAAATTCGTGTGGATACAATTCTTCCGCCCGGGAAATAATAAACGCTCTTCAAGCCCGGAATGGTGAAAAAGGGGCGTTGCGTTTATCGCTTGGCTAATGTCATTAATGTTTAAAGTTTATATCGTGAGAGCATGAGTGGTATCGGCAAATTGGCCGAATGTACCGGTCTGACCACGATATCAGGTTTTCGTTGTGCTTCTTCTCTCGCTCCGCTAGCCTTAATGAAACGCTAATTGGTACCGGTTTTGCTATTGACTCCAACCAGTGATCCCAACCAAGCATGAACACGCGATCGCAACTCCTGCCGTAGTCTGGGCTCCTCGGAGGCGAGGTGATGAGGCAAAGGGAGACTATTTTTTTTTTGCACGGCCGTTGTCGCAACATTTGTCGTTCGACGGCCACCTTAGTAGGGCAGTGATTTGATTCCTTTGGTCGCCGACCACCCACTGGTTGAAATCTCGAGGACACAGAAATGGACTGATTGCAACAGTTCATACCTTCGATCAAAACACTGGCCGGCGTAAAATGGGCGAGACCACCTACCCCTTTTCCGAGTCGTCTTCGCGGCTATACCGTCGTTTTTGTTCTCCGAAATCCCTTGTGTCAGCATATATATATATATATATATATATATATATATATATATATATATATTTATATATATACACAAACATTCAAACACGAAATCCCGCCAAACGGCGAACAAAAACTCATTTATATAGAAACAGATATAAGGAAATGGGATAGGAACACACATAAAGGACGAACACAGGAGAGGTGAGGAAGGCGGAATCAAGCAGATCACGAATGCAAATATATATATATATATATATATATATATATATATATATATATATATATATAAACACGGATGTAGATTTGTAGAATATAGAGACACATAGAAAGGACACTCACAATATGTTATTTGACGTTTCGACAGCACGGCTGTCGTCTTCAGATATTAGAACTTATATATATATATATTTATATATATATATATATATATATATATATATATATATATATATATATATATATATATATAAGTATGTGCATGCATATATTCCAAAATTTTTGTCTGGTTGTGTCGAATTTGTTCGGGTCTGCTGAGATGGTCTAGCTGATGGAAGACTCTAAAGCTTAGTCGAAGGCCATGGGCTCGAAGACCGCCGTTGTGATGGCTTAATTTGATTTCATCCGGGCGAGACGGGTTTTGTGCCTGGTGCTGACCTGCTACATATCAACTGTATAATTGTCGGCATTGACTCCTTTGCATCTCTTAGAATTCCTTTATTTATGCTACGAGAGGCAAATTGATTTCTCTTCAGCTGGATATGAACCTAATGCGTGCCACGGTCGACCAATCAATACTTGTTCCGAGAACATTTCCCAAATAGGCTTCGAGACCCCGATCTCTTCTTGTCTGTACGTTGACTAACGCGCTGTCACGCCTTTAAAATCTGTGGGTCAGGAATAATTAATTATCTAATCAAATTATATAGCTTGCGAATTTTTATAAGGTATTTTCACCAGGAAATAGGGTTTTATGTGCAAATGAATTTAAGCTGGTTACAAACCTGGAATGCTTACTATGCAACTATTGAAAATCTTATTTTTAGGCCGAAACAGGAGTTGAAAATACACTTGACTGCGTATATAAGAATTATTATGATAATGGAAAATGTTAATATTTGTATGAAATCACTTATGGGAAAGTGCTTGATAGTGGCGTTGAAAGCAGTGTAGCATGCTCCAATTGAATAATTACGGTATACTATGTAAACATCAATGAACCTTGAGCTGCCGATGTTTTAATGGTTGATAAACTGATTAATCGCTCTAGAATTTTTTTTTAGCATCAAAAGTCAACCGGTCAACTCTAATCACTACATTCTGAGTATTTTTAAAGAATTTAAGGGATTTTTTTAGCACAAGGCTCAGCTTATTTTAGCCTGTTGAAGTATCTCTTCACATAACTACACTTGTAACCACACAAGTATCGCAATGAACACTTAGAATAAAGCATAAAAAACCCTAGGATCCAGCCACATTCTTTTACACCTGCACACTCTACTCCGTATTACCAAGAAGTTTTGATCACATTTAAAGTTGAATATTCTCAATTAGAGTTAGATGAAATTTTTAAGAAAAATTGACAAACACCGAATGATTTTATCGGCTTAAAGTATACCTTAAACAAAAAAATTTTACCCTATGTTTTGGAGGAATTCAGTATTTTTATCGGTAATTATCACCTAAACTCTGGGTCACGATCGTCACTAAGTAATAACACCACCGTACAATCATACATTATTTGTTTTGTGGTAAATATAGGCTCTACATACAGGTAGGTATCATTTCCTTAAGTATATAGGCAATAATCGTTGCGGCGAGATTTGGGGAAAGGTGGAAATCGTTAGTTATATTAATATTCAATGGCTTTTAGGCACTTAGGGTGCGATAATTTTACGCTGCTCTGAGCAAGGCCGGAGTGAATGCCAGCCATCATTGAATGCCAACATACTCTTACATTTTTTACCTGTCTCCACTTCACGGCGAGCCGTTGATTGCCGAAATTTTGGATACGATAGTGCTGGCACTTGTTCAATTATACACCTGTATAGGTGCCCTATGTTCCATTCAAGCATCTGCATGTTAATATGTATATATGCCTTTTATTTAGAGACTGTGATTCAGAAAAATTATTAGGACTCACCCATAGCTTTTAATCCTTCGTAAGCCTCCTTGTATAAATTAAGATATTGAGAAACGTGTGTTCTTAGTTCAAGTATGTGTCAATCATTCTAAACTTTAATGGAACGTGATCCATGCAAAGTTTTCGTTTTATAAAATTATGGCCCTACTTGTAAAAATCCAATCAAAAGGTAAGGTAATCAAACTGGATTTGAATTTGTTGCGCTTAATATGATTTGGAATAACCTCATGCTTTAAGCGCATGTTTCCGTAAAAATTCATCACCTGTTTCGGTAATACGTATTAGCTTCCTCTAGTTATATAAATATGTAAGTCTCTCAAACAGAACTTAATCTGAAAAAAATAATTTTGAATACCAATTATTTCTTTTTCATTTTCATAAATACGTTTAATATATAGTAAGTGTATTTTCATGGAGAACCATTATAAAAGTGATTGTAGTGGCTTTGCACGGATTTCAAGCAGTTCTTACCGCATTACATTCGCGACAAGCAATAACTAAAATCTGAAAGAAAGGAAAAAAATCAATATTGCAATTTTTAAATTAATATTTCCCGGTTTCTCATGAGTGTAGAAAAACTACAATTTGAACAAATTGAGTAGCTTCAGGCGTGATGTGGCGGAAGTCGAACATAATTAATAAATCAGTTATTCATTAGCTACAATTAGGTTATGCTGTCACCTAGAATAGAGCTTATTGATATATATGTTTTGAGAGGATCAGAATTTTTCCACCACCTCTGTAGAAAAACCGTAAATCTGCAAGGAAAAAACCTGGAGCTCAAAGCCTGTGAAATATTTCCATTGAAAATGAGAGGCCAGAGTAGGTTTGATGGACACAAATCGTCCTTGACCCGTTTATATTACTGCACGACGGAATATGGCGGAGATATAGGGTAAAGAAATGGGTATGAAAGATTCATTACCGGCTTAAATGTTGACGAAAGAAGTCACGAAAAGCCCAGTTTAGTTAGAATGGGTCTCATTAATTGCGAGCTCCACATAAAATTTCGGGTAAAAGGGTGATATTCCGTATTGAGAAAACCTTTTGGCTAATTCGGCTTATCACTAACTCGAATAGTAGCCCACAAATATGGTGCATAGTTACCACTAGAGCTAAGCGGTGATAGGTATTACTCTTTTTTAATAGATCGTTCATTTTCTCTTCTAGACTTACAAATTACCAGACCATGCCATTGACTATGGTTTTGCAAACAGACTAAAAGATTAGAATATAAGTGGACGTTATTGGAATCACTCCAGTGGGTGCATTTTTACCTCATAATGACCACTGATGGCTGGAAGTACACGTTTAACCAATCCGATCGTTGACATTACCAACTGCAGTAAAGTGAGTGATGCTTCATTCTATGAAGGGCAATTGTGCCAGACACTCCAGTCGAAATCAATTGCGTCGGACACTCCATAAGAAGGAATACGTTAAGCACAGAATGTTTCGGAAAAAGGAAATAGTTACTGATAGGGGTTTTGAGTGTAAGGATTTCAAGAAAATATTGATGAAAACATTGTTATGGAGTATAATTTTTGAAACTTGATCGTTGAAGCAAAATGACGCGTTGAGTAGTAGTTTTGAGGGGAGGCGACCGACAGCTAAGGTCATTTGCGCCATAGGGGATGGATAGGAAAGGATGAAGGGTGGAGAGAAACCCGGCGTCGGCATTAGCCTACTCTTTACGAAAGGCGCCAAGGGGTCCGCAGTTTAACGTCCCATCCGACGGACGGCGTACTCACTCAAAGTGCCCTCCACAAAGCACCTCAAGTAGGGATCGAGATACCTCTGAAAAATATTCAACACCGCCGGGATTTGAACCCGCGCCCTCATGGTGGGAAGCCAGTACGTTAGCCCCCGCACCATCTCGATCCCCATGACGCGTTGATGAGTGGGTTTTGAGACGGGAGCGTGGAAAAAGATGCAAAAATAAAATTGATGGAAAGACAAACAAACGAACATGTACTTAGGCATGATGGGGGAGGAGAGGTAATAGTTGTGAAAAATCCATAAAGGAGTCAGAAAAATCGTACGTGAAGTCTTTAAATTGGCAATGGGATGTTGAAGTTTGTGATGGACGAGAGATCGTCAGGCAAACGAGGAATGGTTAGGGAAGCTATAGTTAGACGATTTGAAGGGAAGCTTATCTACGAGTAATGCAGAATTGAAGAATGGCTTACGTAGTCCGTGCAATAAATACGCGAAGTGATTCAATCTGGCGGCCACGACGCGGACTATAGCCCCGCCCACTAGCGGTGCTAGTTGCCTGAGACCCAATGAGCTGTCTGTGCTTGGCGGATCGTCGAGCTGTGCGTATGGAGCTAGTTATGTTAGTTCCTGTTGCCCTTGTTTTTACTGTTTGTCGAAAATGGAAATTGAGGAAATCACGAAACAACGAATCAACATCAAGTTTTTCGTGAATTGCGGTAAAAGTTATCAAGAAATTACTGAAATGTTGACAGCTGTTTACGGTGATAATTCTCTGAAGAAAACATCCGTTTTCAAGTGAATTAATGCGATTTAAAGATAGCTGACAAAACGCCACGGATGATGCAAGGTCGGGACAACATTCAACCACCTGTGTTGACGACAACATTGATCGTGTGCGGTCCCTTATCCTTGCCGATCGTCGAAAAACTGCCCGAATGATAGTTGATGAACTAAATTTAGGAAAATCAATAGTGCACACTATTTTAACCGTACATGATGGATGGATCCTGCACATTCAGCATTGATTGTTCGCCAGTTTCAGGCAATAAATTCAATCGCCATCCTTGATCATCCTCCTTATTCGCCAGATCTCCAGTATTGTGGTTTTGGGTGCCTTGTTTCTCGAGGCTTAGAAATATGGTGCTGTTACATTCAGGGAAGGGTTAATTGAGTTCGGCATTTTGTCCTCACACCCGACGGACCGAGATCGGGGAGGACGAAAGTGAGTGAAGAAGAGGAGGGGGGTGTAGGGCACAGGGGTGGTCTAGATTTGTGTGATGTGTCACTGGAACTGAAAGGTGAAGGACTACCGCGGCAATGCCACCCTAACACCCGTGATGGTGCTGCACCCGACGAACAAAAGTTTTCCCGAGTGCTCCATTATGAGATAAGCCGTCGGCCGTCCAGTTCGGCGGGAACGCCTTCGTGCCCGTTGCATACATTAACGGGCCGACTGCTAAAAAACAATCGATTTCCTTCGCTCTCCCTCCCCTATTCTCTCCTCCCCCCATTCCCTCTCTCTTCTCACCCCCCCCACTCGGGCGTAGTATTGAGTGATTCAATTCTTCTTCGGCCGCCTCGATAAAAATCGGAGTGTCGCAATAGGATTGGTTTCCATTTCGTGAAACTCAAGATACATTGTATCTTAATGCTCAAAACGGTTATTTCGGCCGTGTATTTATTTGGGTTTGGCTTTTAATTTAGGCCCAACATTCCTCCTTCTTTTATTTCCCCCGTGATTTTCCTTTCATTTCTTCCCTATCCCCCCCACGCCCTATTCTGGTCCCGGACGAGAGCATAAAGAACCCGGATCCATACCTGTGTGTGCTCCTTACCATATTTTTCCCTTTCGATTTCACCCGGGGCTCGAGGAGAGTTTGACTCTCACTCCGATCGGCATAGTTTCGGTACGAGGATTTTTAGCGGATTCCGTCCCTTAGTGGTCCAGATTGTTTCATTTTCTTTCGTTTATTTTTTTTATCTGACAATGACCGAACGTTTTCTTCTCCAACTGAGAGGCTCGAAGCTTTTTTTTTCTTCCAATCCCCTTGCAGTATCCCTCTCTCTCTCTCCATCTCCCCCCAGTTATGCGATTGATTAGTCGTCCCCCGCCCGTTATTATGAGGTCCTCCGTAAGTCCGGCCGAGCTCCCCGCTGGTCACGCCCAGAGGCGGATCCCATATTCGGAATACGCCGAAAACGGCGGGAGTCTGGCGCGAATGATGCGATGATCGCATTTTGCTCGGGCCAGAAACGTTCGCATAGCCTCGAGTCCCACCGTGACCCGGACTTAAATCAGGATCCCACCTCACAGCCGCGGGTTCAATCGACTAATGTAACCTATATTATGCGTGAGTTTATATATATATATATATATATATATATATATATAACTTTTTTCAAAGGTTTGTTAGGTTTAGCCATATATGGGTTGCGTAAGGAACACGAGGTGAAAGTTGCGCCATCCCCTTGGTTGTTTATCCGCTGAAATAAATGCAATCCGCTCGATGGCAGTGATCCAATGTCGAGGTGCGTTCCATGATTTAAGCATGAAGTTTCCATTTTGAGCTTGTGACGGACGTTCACCCGGAGGCCTGAGTAATATTCTGAGGCGAAGAGATCGATGGAATAAACTGAAGTAATCAACCAGAAGGTTGGTCGTTATTGATTTTTTGAGTAGGGTAAGAGTATCGTAATAAGCCTTGTCCGGGATGAGAAATTCAAGCATTAATTGGCAAGGAGGGGTCAGTTCCTTTCCATGTACAACCTATGGCTCCCCAAGAAGATCTCTGGTCCACGAAAAATCACTCAGTTTGGGCAAAGCTGGGCGTGGCCAGAGGCGTGCCCGGGAATTGAACCTGGGACGTAAAATGGCGCTCCCGCACCCACTAGGCTAATATACTCCTACACGGGAATATGCGTGCTCAAAGTAAGGACTGTGAAACTCCTTTGCTGGAATTGTAAGTAAATTCGCTTGGACTGTTTCATTTATGTCGTAAAAGAGTATGAAATCGAAAAAATGTCAACCTTTGCTACCAATGATACCAACCTACCTGCGAAAACATGTGCTTGAGAACAATTGGGGCTTTATCGTATAATGGTTGCAGCGAAACCAAAATTCCGTTTTCCTACAGGCTGTGCGTTTGAAACATATGATATTTATTGATATGAAACATATGATTGTTATTGATTATAACTACAGATTGGGAATAAGACTCACGGTTGCTGTGTCTTACGTTTGTGTTTTGACCCCTAGCATGGAATTAAATTGTACTATAAATGCACGCCTGTGTTTCACGTTTCCTTGGTTTAACTTTTCGTATTTGGCTTCGAAGATAGTTGCAATCACCCGAGTTCTTTCTTATTGTATGCTTAAAAACAATAATTTAATATCTCACTCGACTTTATCCAATGAGTATCAATGAAATTAGGTAAAAATGACTATGATATTAATTTGACTTGCTTCAGTTTTTCCATTGGGAGTCTAAAGGCAAATTTTGGCTATTATAGAGATTTCTCAGGGCAAAATCAACATAGGTTACCAAATACCCAAACCAAAAACAGACTCGGCACTGTGACTCTTAGGTTAGCATACGGGAACTTTTATCCGCTTAGAATAACCGGTTAGCCGCTAACGCAAATACTTAAACTGCGTAGAAGGGTTTCATATCTAAAACTTAGCCACAGTGATTAAATTTATACCAGGTGCCTCCGTGGATACGACGACGCGTGCAATTTTAACTCAAAAAGTTACTTAATGCAGTGAATAAATGATTTTTTTAGATTAATAAAGCATTTAGTGAGTAATGGCAATAATTTGGTACAAGGTGCTTTTAAAATAATAAAAAAATTGATGAACATTCATACTACTGTTAATATCGCCATATGCTGTTTTAACAGGTAGAAGAATTTGCAAATACCAATGAATCATTGGTATCAGAAATGGTTCCTCCCATTGCTAATTAACATACATCATCAGAATAGAAATATATGGTATATCATGACTACTGTGTAAGAAACACTAGCGTACGTGAAGTCTGCGATCAGTGACAGGTCTTAAGTATGACGATGCCAGGTCACGTTTATTAAAATTATTGCCACATTGATGATAGTACTTTTTATCTGAATGTTTAGTTTTTACCATTCATAACCGAATACCTATAATAGCCGTGATCGTTCCCTAAAAATTCCTGTGGTATATTTATCGTAAACATTCGGAATATTTATTTGTTTATCCCACAGAGCAGTGAATGATGAGGCCTTGTATTAATGGTTGTGGGGACAAGGTTATGTGTAACGCCGATATTTATAAACCATTTTTTTAGAGAAATACAACAAATTTCTGTTAATTTAGCTGTTTTAGTTACTTCTCTCTTAAAGAGTCTTGTCAACCCAAGTATAGCCATTGCAATAATATATTTTTGGTCCAATGTGAAAACGTAATTAGAGTCACGGGTTTGAAAACAATTTACTCTTCCGTGCATGAAGAGAATTATTAAACGATACCTATTATAATAATCTTTGGCATATTTGCATGCATTTAGTATACGAGTACGTTAAGAACATGGCCGTATGTATTCCAAGATGAAGATCTCACAGAAGGCTGTTCGTTCAAATGAAACACCTTTAATGGAATATACATGTATGTGAGTTTAAAATGTGTAATGTAAGTGAAAAAAAATCGTTAGTTCTCCGTATTTCTCGTTCTATTTCGTAAACTTATGCAGGAAAGATCCAAATAAATCGTTTCCATCACCAGCACAGTGAAAAAAGCGAACAAAAAGCAATTAACCGAGTGCGACAAACAAGCAAAAATTATTGTTTATCGTGAAAAGAGACTTGACTACATCAGCATTTGGTGGGAATTTTGGATCGAAAAATTATTTCACGGCCTTTCTGGGTCGAGGTTCATGGGTGACATGATGGTTGACTCTTTTGGCGACGATCATCAATAAAGGATATCTGGGAATAAGAGAAGTCGGCAAAACTCGCGAGGTCGCTTAGGAAGCGACAATTTCTTCTTGGCGGCCGTCGACATAAATCTAAAAAAGTACCTACCAGACCTTGTTGCTGGTCAGCGGGTGTGTTGGATGAAATATTCTTCAACGTTTCTGAATGCCATATACTCAAGTACGATTAAACTGTAATTTGAAAAGAAATCGTTACTTCTACGAGAATGCACACTAAAAACACTATTAAACATTTTATTTTCTATAGCAGGCCGTGGGAAATCATATCATTAATACAGCATAGTTGTAGTATTAACAATATTTTAACATAGATTGTTACAGAGAGAGAAATTAATTACGTTATTGCCGAGAAATGAGGGAATATAGGCCATCGTTAATTTTTTTGTGAATAAAACGCTGAGCATACAAGCTTGCGTATTTTTTTGGGACCATTTTTAAAAATAAATAACTTTTAAGTGGTCTTTTTTATTTTGACGTTGATTCATCATTCTGGGGATAAAACGAATCAGCCAGAAAAACGGACAACTAATTGTAATTAATCGTTTTTTTTAATGGTATTTGATAATTTTCGTAGGCCTAAGGGAAAGTTATTGAAAATATATTTCAGTAAATGATGGGCATTAACTTATTAAACAATGTATTTCAAAATGTGAAAATAAAGCCGTAGATGTTTCAAAATATTTTTTTAAAAATCCTCACCACAGGTATTGATATTCACTCTAAATGGTTATGGGTTATTAGTGTTAATATATTCATTTTTCCAAATGAGTATTTCACCTCCGCTGTCAGCCCATTAATCTTTTAAATAAAAGAACCTTCGCTCCGCGGTATTAATGAATGGCGGTTTAATAAAGCATGCTTATGATTTATATTTGTATTGACCTTCAACCCATCCCCGTAATACATATTGCTCGACGAGCCTCCTTCGCTCGACTTCCGATCTCATCAGAGGCAGCTATCGTTGCAGCATTAAACATGTTTTCTCAATAAATACCATTTTATTCCTAACGTGGCCGCGTTTGACGGTAAGTGGTGGATTTACATCAATTTTTTTGGGTGTTGAATGTAAATGCTTATTTGGAGATTGAAACACTCCAACCTGTCCGTAAGGTTGATTAAAAAATTATTGATTATTAATTATTTTTAGGGAATGAAGGAAAAAAATCAAGAAAGTTTGGGGTAAAAATGTTATTTCACAAGTTATTTCTCAAATCGTTTTGAATGTTTGAAGGCGATGTAATTACATGGCTTTGCTACTTTAATAATGAACTTCCGCCATCTGTATTCCGACATAAATGATTTACATGATTAGCGAATTACGTAAACGATTTATAAAAAACATCGCGGTTCGGATAAGTTAATAATTAAAACGCATAAATGTGAAACAC
This sequence comes from Hetaerina americana, assembly GCF_022747635.1. NCBI lineage: Eukaryota > Metazoa > Arthropoda > Insecta > Odonata > Calopterygidae > Hetaerina > Hetaerina americana. The sequence continues at coordinate 6,855,570 of NW_027286625.1, read as the reverse complement.
ATCGACGGTCAGAAGCGATAGAATTTCGTCAGAATCTCCAAATAAAAAAGTTCTTATCTTCTGTCAATTGGAAAGAGGCATATTTACTTGTTATAGTACAAATCAACGAATCTTCCTATCTGCTGTCAATTGGAATGTGACATATTTACTTGTTTATAATACAAATCAACGCATTTTGAGGAACACTCGTATGCTGAACGGCATCATGGAGGGAACCATGGAAAGAAAGGGCCATAAATTAACCCTAGGGATGTGTAATAGAATAAGAAGGTGACGGATTAACCTTAATCTCCGGAATAATGACGACGAATCATGGCGATGAATAATCCTACGATTACAGCTATTAGTGCAAATTACAATTTACATTTAAAAAATAGAAAATTATGATTTTCGTTTATGACGATTCTTCTGTAATCAATGAATTTTGATAAACGTTTGGATACATTTGAGAAGTAACTGGGTTCATGTTTATTTGTGCCTCAATGTTTTCATAGCTCATGGGTCCGTTACCCTTGCCGTTTAGTTATGAGGTTATAACAATGGAGAAAAACGGAAACCACGACCTGCTGTGGGAGGCATCGAGTCAAGGTTTCCATAAAAACATCAAATCACAAAGATATGCTCGACGGTATCCGAGGGAGAAGGCGAAGGTTGAGCGCTCGAAAACCGCACGTTGTTGCAGAATCCGCGATTTTGCCACCGTTATTGAAATCTGGGGCAAGGTATGGAAAGGAGTGGCTAAAATGGCAACTGTGGTTATCTCATTGTCATAAAAGACTGCGTAATTCAGCTATCCAGCACACACGCAAAATCGCAAAACTGACTTTTGTACATAAATTTGATTGATGTGTGGTGTATTGTATTATATGTAACAGCTTAATTCTTTTTTTAAATCATCTTTTTTTTCTTACTGATTGATTGATGTAAATGAGATGGGGATTCTCTTGTTTTGCTAAAGAGATTTGTGTTTGGAAGTTTCCTTTAAGCGTACTTTTGTTTTACTGACTGATTTTATTAATTATCCTTTGTGATTATTTGGGACTTGTGTGCCACCTGACACTGTCTATAAGTAGATGTGAATTTTTAATAATAATAATAATGATAACATCAGGAATCGTTTTAGTGCTTACATTTTTATGGATTTGAGACTATGTTCGGGAAAGGTTTTCTTAATCAAAAAGTCATACTGAGGACCTTTCCACTCTGTTTGTTCGCAGGATTTCTCTTTGGTCTATTGAAGTTAACTCACACTGAAAGACTGGCAAAAGCATTCTATAAACTCGTGCACGTGTTTTACATCTACCGTCTTTTCATTATGTATTTTTGTTTTATTTCACGAAGTTTAATGAAATCGTTTGCTCAATTTACGTTCCATAACATTTTCATCGGTAATCGATGGAGAACTGAAATCCTGATCTATCAGCCTGTTGTGCATGAAAGGAAAAATGGAGTTACGGGTAATGCAAAATTGGTGACCAATCAAAAGTTTCATCTAAATTATATCTAATCCCGAGATTAAACTAATTGAATTGTTGCTCAATGTTTCAATGTATTGATGGGAAAATGGTATTGTGCCAATGGAAAATGGCATCTTGACCTATGTCCTTGTTCCCGGTTAGTATGCGTAGAATGATTGTATCGGAAATGTGGTATATCCGAATTACTTCTCAAACGCGGTCGTTTTTAAATTTTAAAATTATACTCAGCCTGTGCTGAATCAAATGATTTTTCTTTCCCTTCTATTCCCCCAGGACCTACAGTAACCCAGGGGTTATTTTTGTGCAGCTGGAGAAAATAAACCTATTCCTTATTAGCACCTATCTATAAATACTTCCCTATTAAACTCTTGGTATTATGGCAAGAATCAAATTATTCAATTTTTCCCGTGTAAGGGCATGTTTATTTGATAAATTCTTTAGGACTTGAGCCAACTCACATTCACTTCCGTCCGTTACTTAAATAAAACTGACCCAAAACAGTCAGCGCACGAATGGTAGTATAGCGCACTTTTAATTCCGGAAATTGCCTTCTCGTCCAAACAGCATAGAAGTCTACGTCGTTCCTATCTCGCCCTTGGAAGGATAATCCGTTCCAACGTTAAGTTTAAGAGTTTTATGTGAATGACAACACAGTGTTACTAACAGCGTAGTAGCCAAGGTTTTCGATGGTGGGATTGCTAAAAATGATATGATGTTTTCGAAAATCGTTTTTTACATTTATTTTTTCTCGGTCATTTGCCAGTACTATGCAAATAAAATGATCCATCATTAAAATATAATAGTTACTGATGAAAGAGCACGGGAATTCAACCTCTCATTCCGTAGTTGGGCCTTATTATTTGAATGTTTCATCATCGCCCTCATTTATCTAATCTAGGACTGGCTGGTAGTAGCTCACAAACCTATCCTATTTACTGCTAATCCATCATGCGTTCACGGTTCCTTACGCTGACAACTTTCATCTCCTTTTCATTATTCATTTGTGGCCTTTCTCTATTATTCATCCCTTCTCTGGTTCATTCAATATCTGTCTTGAAAAAACTGTAGTGCCTCAGGATATCGTCTACTAGTTTTCTTGATATCCTTGATTGTGTTTTTTGATAGAATACTCTCGTCAGGCAATATTTTCGTAATTTCCCCGTTTGCTCATTTTATTTTGATAATTCATTCGTGGTACCAGCTTTTAATGCAAAATATTCTTCTTCCCTCGTTTGATGTCAATGTACATTTCTCAAAAGCAGAGAAAATGTTTTTGTGCTTGGTTTTATACACTGTTTCACGATTTTCTATATGGTTTAGGTTACTCCTCTAGACTTCTTTGCTTTTGCTGCTGTAATTACTATTTTGCTCATGCTTTGTTGATTTTGCTGCAAAAGCAAAAACAGTAATTCTAATTGCTCAAGGCCTCCCTCGTTCGATTTTAAATGAATTTAGAGATGTGCCTTGATTTAGACATATACTTAAGAGATGAAATTCATAAACTGGAAAGAACATTTAAGCCGACAATGTGACACGGCTTAGGTTCTTGGGTATATAGTATGGAGCGTAGCTATGTACGGCGCGGAAACGTAGTCATTGAAGCAGGAGGATAGACGTAGACTGGAGGATTTTGAAATGTGGGTGTGGAGAAGAATGAAGAAGGTGAAATGGACCGAGAAGAAAACAAACGAGGAAGTACTTGGTATGGTGGTCGAAGAGAGGGGCTTGTTGGGAGAAATCCTATGGAGGCAGGAAAAGTGGATGAAGGGGGTATTGACCGGCAGTGGGATGTTGAAGACTGTAATTAAGGGGAAAATGTTAGGCAAACGAGGAAAGGGCAGGAACAGAATAGGGATGTTGGATGGGATGAAGGGAGGAAGGAAGTACTCAAAGATGAAGAGGGACCTGATGTAGAGTAGGATGCTGGATTTTGTTTTGCTTTGTTAGGAGTCAAAAAATATTTATTTGATAGTGGTGTTCATCCAAAAGCCTACCTTAACAGGTAGATTACCTCATTATATATATATATATATATATATATATATATATATATATATATATATATATATATATATATACATATATACATATATATACATAATATTTTTTCTGGTAACGATTCTTAATCAACCCGGAAACGATGGAATCTGATTTGACGCATATTTTTCACAAATTAGAGCTCGTCCAGATTATTCTAGTAATGTGAACCTCTTCCATTGTACGGTGTGATGCATAAGGAAATTGCTCTTTTTATTTAAATTTACTAAAAAATAATAAACATAGACAAGTTTATTCACACCTAATATTTCCAGTATTCATGTAATATTCGTATAAAACACCAAGTGATGGTCAAATATATTGATTTGAGGGATTGTGAGCTATAAATATGCTTGCCAAATTACCCTTTGAAAAGATACGATCTTAAGAGGGGATTGATCTCCTGCTAACAGACTACAGACTGTACCTGTATATACCTGTATATAAGTGCTAAATCGGAAGCTTGTCAAAAGGCACTTATTGGATGTATTTTCAATATGTTATAATCGAACAGTTAATAGAAAATTTAGATAAAAAACTACTTGTACCTTAATTGTGGACGATTTCGTATTGATATGTTTTTAAATTCTGCTCCACCGAAACCTCAAGCCATCTTCTCAGCAGAATTATTTGCATGAAGTTATTAATAAGACGAATCATGCATTCAAATTCATTAAGTTTACGAATCTTTACCCATCTTCTTCCTTTTGATGTGCCATATAATCATTACTACTGATAATCCAATTGTGTTATTGCGTTCACTCAGTCAAAACTTGTTATTCAAATTATATTATCATGGATATGGTCTTAAATGTTGTCGCAATAATAGTGTTTTAGCCAAAGTTAGAGGAAAAAGAATGGGCATGTTTGGACGGTATGAAATGAAACAGGAAGTATATAGAGATGGAGAACGGTTTATTGCAATGAAGAGTCTTGAGTATTTATGCCGTGTTAGGTTGGGCTTAGAAGTCCAGCGGTGCTTAGTCACTGAGTTCATCAAAAAACTATTTCAACTGGTAGACTACTGTTGAAAATATTGATTACTCTTGTTAAATTGCATCCCTTGCTTCATTCTTAGTCGCTCTGACATGTTGTAGGTGATTTGGAAAAATAATTACGTGAATGATTATTAAATATTCTCAAGAGCTCGATACGGATCGAATGTTTGAAATATCCCACATATTTTTATGCGTGGCATGGAATCCCGACGAAAAATTTACTTGCATTTTTCCTCAGCCTTGATCCCGTTAAACTGACGCTCAACTTAAAAAATATAAATTGAATCCAACATCGCCGTTCTGCTGAATTTTCTCTGAGCTGACCTGCAAGCGTCCAAATTTTAATAATGCCAGTTCGTTAGGTTGGGAATAAAACGTCCATCAACCGGGGTAGTGAGTTTTGGGGGTCCATCTGGCGAATTTTGAAACCAAAGCAGGCGAACAACTCACTACATTTAATTTTATTCGGTTATTTTATCCTCGCCTGAATTTTCGCACGAGCGTGATATCTCTAGCACAAAAGTGACATCTTTCTTTGCTCATCAACAAAGGATATGTGACCTCAATGGTAAGTGGTTATTTTATGATACGCACGATATTGTTCAAGGGCACTTGCCTGGTGAGACAAAACTTGGTAATGTCGGCATATTTTTGCGTGGTTCGGGACGTCGCTATGAGCTGGAAATTTCATCACAGATCCGCTCAATCATGGAGTTGACCCTGGCACATTCGCCCTGATGTGCGGATAGACGAGTCTGGTGGACCAAATAGGCCGCCGATGTATACGCACACATCAGGTGCTAAAGGTTCGCCTTTTCGAAAGAACGTACACAAGCGTCAGGAATATGGGTCACCGTCCGCTTTTCCCCCGATTATAAATTTCCACGAGGGAGGGCCTTGCGGCACTTCTTTTGTGGTGACTGCAACGCGCGATGGTCGCGCGATAACATGTGCCGATGTCAAGATGTTAATCGGTGCGATATATCTCATTGTAACTTGCCCAAATGGGATTTGGCCATGCGCATTCGAATTGTGCACTATTCCATTTTTAGTATTTCTCCTAAACACAAAAAGTCATGAGAAGGTAATGAGGATAGAGAACTCCTTTTATTGGTAACATTACCGTGGTCTCGGATTAACAATCTCGTGCATGAAAGAACGAAAGTGGCATGGATGCAAATCAACCGACAGTATAAAAGAACGAAGATTGGGTGGCATAGGCCTGATATATGTGCGATGACATCCATTTCATCAATTTAATTTAAATCTCACAACCTTAAACCTCGATTTTTATCGAATCAAATGACATGTCATCTCAACTTGGATGGCGAATCGTGTCAAGCCATTTAAAGCTATGAGCAGCATAATTCCAATCGTAGCCACGCTCAAACAATATCCGAGTGTTAAATTAATTATTAATAATTAAGCAGTTTTATAATTTAATCAGTACTCGAAAGGTTGGGAGTGTATCGCGGTAGTCCAGGGGGTAGAGCGTTGGACTACTGACCGGAGGGCCCGGGTTCGATTCCCGCGAAAGCCATTCTGGGAACCTGCAGCTCCACCCAAACTATGTGATTTTTCTGGTGCCAGATCTTCCTGGGAAACCATAACCGGTACAGGGAAAGGAACTGGCCCACCTACCCTGATGTGTGAATTTCACACGCCTTCGGCTTAGTATTGGATGAATTCCACCATCACCTCCCATAACCGACCTTCGGGTTGATTACTGTGTTTATGGTTTACTCGAAAGACATGAAGAATAACATTTGCGCTATGTAACCAGCCCGATTAGAACGATTTAACCGAAATACCCGATCTCATTCGAATAGTGGCTCGGACGGTGGGTATTCCTTCGACGCATCGAACCCAGCCACAGTCGATAGTAAGCTTGTATATGTAGAAATGGGTACGAAAAATATAAATCCGACCTTCCAATTTGGTTCTTTTAACAGTCTTGTGTGTATTCACCGCTCCATAGTGAGTCACTCCTCCACGTTATTTTGGGCTAATTTCTCTCCCACATCTGCGGTAAGTTTCAACAAAGAACTACGCAAATAATTTAATGGAGACAAATCTATGGATTTCCTTTCGCCTGCCTAATATTACACTCTTAGGGGGAGGAGAAAGTTATTTGGCTGTCGATTGAGCCATCCATCTTGGGTCCGCGAAGAATGAAAAAGTCATTAGAGGTGGCCGAATTAATGGTAGAAGTCCGGGTGGGTCCCAAATATTTCGGAGCCACGGCCAAAGGCGTAAAATAGGTCCCGACGATGATGCTGTGATGTTTTTCGAAACGAGGCGCTTCGAATGATTCGTCTCTTTAGAATACGCTAAGATCTCTGGCAGACGATGAATATTATGACCATGACTGTACTAAATTATGTAACTTTTGAAATCGAGTTTATCGATGCTATTTTAAATCATTTAACGTAGTTATCGCAGCCAAAGTAGCGTCGCGGAGCCTAATACCAGGTTCGAGTGAGTTTCGAGAGGCGTTCGATTCGACGGGAAAAAAATTAGGAGAACCCCCAGAGGACCTTTAATCTACATTGTGTGAAATACTGCTTCCGTCTGATATCCCTCCAAATCGTCTGGAAGCTTCGAGGATGATAAATTACCCGTTGGTAGCGTGAATAAACGGGTTGCAACAATTCGTCAAGATGGTTGCCATTAATCATATGGTTCCCTCTGGAAATTTGGCGCATTTGTTATCTTGCCATATCGATTGCCTCAGAAAGAGATGCTCTTCAACAGAAAATTCAGGTGCCAGATGTAGAGTAGTCGGGTATGATATTCCGTAAGATATTATGTTGGTAAGTCAAATGGTACCTTTTTGCGACAATACGTTTTCATTCTGAAATGACGGGAAAGGATTCGTCGGTATTGTTCATTTCTTGACAGTGGTGATACATAAGTTTCGTGAATCAAATTTTGTTCTGTCAAGTTTGTACAAAGTGTAGGCATTATGATTTTTAAGATAGAAGGGTAATCAATCCGTAGGTATTAGTTGTTAAGCGCTGGTTAATATTTATTTATATTGAGGTCATGCGGCATATTATATTGATTTTAAGCGTATTTTTCATTCCTCGTTTTCCCTTCGATGCCCTTCACGAATCCGTAAATTTTACGACGGCAACAAAGACGATGCGAAATTGCGAAACATACGTTGCTGGAAAAGAATGCGTTCTTGAAGTATTATTATGGAAAGCTAAAACTGAATATTTTCCACTTATTTGTGTTGCTGCTTAATAAGGACTGAAAAATATTTTAAGACGGGATCTAACGAAAAGTGATGGGCACTATGGACGCCAATACACCAATATTTATGTTAAACTCGTGAGCTATTGAAGATATACCACCTATTAATAGACTAAATATTGTGACCATTTTTTCACCTAGATTTAAAAATAGGTAATGCTCTATGAAAAGCGGCATAAGAAGAAATTTGACTGGTGTAGCTGCGGAACAACCTATCTGGATAAAATATTAATGAAGTCCGATTTAGAGAGGTACATTATGTGTCTTAGCAAATTGGTGTTTCATAAGAGAGAATGAGAATAGTTTTGAGAGGTGGATAAAAGAAAAAAGAAAGTAAATTAGTTATATAAAAATGAAAATGTGTTTTATTGGATTTGGAAAGAAATGAAGTGGATGAGGAATTTTCGAAGAAGATTAAAAATGCGAATGAAAGGTGGAGAAAATCGTTCGGTAGCGGGTTGATGAAGGGTGCAATAGAAGTAGGAACGCCAATTGAAATATTTGAAAGGGAGACGAAGAATAGTGATTTTTGAGGGAAAATGGATGGATATCGAATTTACGAGGATTTACTGAACAAGGAACTGCGAGGAAAAAGCGTTTATTTTTTGCAAAAGTGCGTTTGAATACGATGACGATGCGTTAAAGCCTTCTTTGACTGCACATTTATACGTTTATCTCCGTGAGAGACTCGCATAAAAAATCCAGTCCATGTTAAACTCCACTGAATCCAAATACATGATGTTATCTGTGATGTGATGTGACGACTACATTTCCTGCGTTTAATTTGAATTCTTTCGAATCAAAAGTCCGTTGGTTGAAACATCCCCTTCTCTTCATATAATTTTTTAACCGTTTTTGCTTTGAAGGGATTTTTCACCGAATGCATTCATATTTTTATCCATGACTTGCGGTGGCCGTATGCATTTCTGAAAAATGTTACACTTATACGTAGGGAGGGCGGCATGCATACGCATTAGTTACTAAGGAAACAGAACTAAAGAGGCCGCAACCTTGAGGTCAACCGCGATTGGTGACTATCTTGACTTTTGCTGGTTGGAAACTTGCCTTGAGCTCGACCATTGTTCACGGCACATGATCTTCAATCATTTTCGTTTGCAGTGGGATTTAACATTGGTATTCAGGGTAACTTAAATGTATTTATAACTTTTGTTGTCTCAGGCGTAACTTTGTGGAATTTGCATAACATATTGAAATGTAATGAAATAATTGACTTTGTAATTCCGCACACTTTATTTAAAAACACGACCCAGGTTTCGACGTTCAACGTCAAAACCTGGGTCGTGTTTTTAAATAAAGTGTGCGAAATTACAAAGTCAATTATTTCATTACATTTCAGTATTTATAACTGATTTATAAAACAAGCACTGCAAAGTAAAGAGATTAAGTGTATCTAGATTTGGTGAATCACACACAGTTCCGATAATATGCATTTGGATTGATGTTTAAACGTTTTCACGAGAATGCATTGTGGGAATAATACGGAGTCATACTGTTTAATGGTGAAGCACAAGAGGGAGAGGCTTGGCCTCCTCACGACTTTTCAATTAACTGTGGTACTTACGCAATTTGCAACTGGCTGAGGATATTTGGCTTTTTTTCGCATTTACACGTTCAATTTGTGTCATAGATTTTGTATTGTCAATCCTTATGTGTTTTGTGAAAATTATCTTATATAATAAAAAGTGTGGCTTTAAACAGTGGGTCGGATTCACATCATCCCCTGGCGATCTTTGGTAGTATTACGAGGATATAAATGTACGAATGTACAGCAAGTATTGTAGGATAAACACATGCAGTAAGTAATATTTAGCCCGTCAAATATGTAAATGACTCTAAAAATAAAATAAAAAAGTAATTGAATTTTTAAGAAATATATTTAAACCAAAATTAACAAAGAATAGTACTAAATGAATTAACCTTGAAAGTTATATATTGTGAAAAATTCTTTTTGTTCCACATTCTGATTGACAGAGAGCAACAGATCCAGAAATTATCAGAAGTAGTCTTACCCGCTTGAAGTACGTTTTTGATGGACCTTGGGACCATGCGCTATGGTAGTACTTAGTCCTAACACACAATATATCTAAAGTCCGCATGCTACATATTTCCCTATCAAATTCTTTTGTCCTGCATACTTCCTACCCCCCTTAAGTTAATCTAAAATTTCTATTATTTTCCGCCCTCTGTCTCCTTTTCCCAGCATTCTCCCATGAGTTATTGTCGTTAGAATACCATTGGCTCTCGGTATCTCTTTCATCCAATGTCTCTGTATTTTTCGAAGTCATCCCAACAATTTCTATCCAACCCTAAAATGCCTAGAACTTCAACGCTGGTTTTCCTTACCGTTTGAATTTTTTTATTCATTGCTCCACACCCACGTCCCAAAGTACTTCATTCTACGCTTATCCTCCTGCCTCGACGACAGATTCTGATCCTTACAAAACCACGCTCCATACTGAAGTTTTCACTAATCTTTTCTTTGCATCTTTACTCAATGAGACGGTCATCAACTACCAACTTTTTGTAAACGCTTCTTTACCTAATGCTATTCTTATTTTCATATACCAACCACTGTACTCCCCCTCTTCCGAAACATCCCAAAATAGATGAACTATAATTTCTAGTCCCACGACTTCAATTTTAGTATTTATCTTAGCTGCCTTAGATAATGAATAATGAAAGATAAACAATGCCGCGACCGCGGTTATTCTTACTGAAAAGCCGAGCAAACAACTAGATTCACATGTAAAAAAAATATTTTCAAATTTTCGAGGGAGATATGCAGAAAAACGAAAAAAATAACGTTATTTAGATATTTGCCGAATTTTTTTCACGTCTCAGGATCTTAGTTCTAATGCAAGTAATTAAAAAAGTAAAAAAATAGACCACTGTACCGGGCTAAATGCTTCTCTCATGGAGATAAAATTTGGTTTAACGGGACTAAAACTAAGCACTTGTAATGAATCATTTCCCATATAGCTCTAGGTTTTGACCAAAGATGTATTTATACCGTAAAATTTAAATTTTTCAATTCAATAAGAAGTCCGAGTGCACAAAGTACGTAGGGACTTCGCTAGTGACAGCCACAGTGCGGGCAAAGTTAAAGGAGAAATGTGGGTTTTTATATTTTGACATTGAGATTCAAGTCTGCCGTGGGTTACAGGAAAGATTTGAGTCTCAAGCTAAAAGGCTCGGTTAAGTACGTGAATATTGCACTTCTTACGGTGTATTTTTACAGGCATTGTTCTCATATGACTTAGCTCCCCGGGGATCGGCATGGTGCGGTGGCTAACGTACTGGCTTCCCACCCAGAGGACGGAATTGAATCCCGGAGGCGGTAGATATTTTTCATTGGTATCCTGATCCCTGCTTCAGTTGCTTTATGGAGAGCACTTTGAGTGGGCAAGCCGTCGGATGGAACGTTAAGTTGCCGACCCCTTGGTGCCTTTTGTTAAGAGCAGGCTAAATACCGACGCCGGTTTTCTCACCACCCTTCCTCCTTTTACATCCACCCTTTATGACGCAAATGACCTCAGCTGTCAGTCGACTCCCCTATAGCCATTACTACACTAACTATTCAATGATCAAAACTAAAAATATCATACAGCAAATCTTAAACTTTCTCTCTGACATATTTCGCTAATACTTTTTCCTGTAAAGGGTAGATCCGGGAACCCAATTCCATTTTTTCTTGGCGCCTTTCGACAAGAGTAGGCTAAATGCCGACGCCGGGTTTCTCTCCCCCCTTCTTCCTTTTCCATCCACGCCTAATGGTGTAAATAACCTCAGCTGTCGTTCGCCTCCCCTAAAAACTACTCCTATGAATTATCCCCACATGAATTTTACCACATGATACTCAGCTACAGGGTGCGTTCCAAAAGTATGCAACTACATCTCCCGCGCCGCTCCTATTGGTCGGAATAGGATCGAACCACTTAGAGTAGGTGAAGGGGGGGGCGCAAAGCTTTGCGAAACCGGGCTCAGTGCTCTCCAAGCTGTGGAAGTGGCAGGACGTCTCTCTATAAGTTCTCCGTCTCCCTGTATTTCTTTAAACTCATTCGTAGTTTTATATCACCGCATAATATGGAATTTGTTGTCTCAGGCGTAACTTAATGGAATTTTCATAACATATTGATAAAATAAAGGTCAAAGGCTCGATGCTTTGGAGCAGTTAGAAATTTTGAAATGTGTCCGTTGCAAAGATGAACTTGCCAACGAAATTTTGCATCCCTCCCACTCCCCACTCCTAGGCCTACCACTCTTTCAAGTAAAAAAGATGTAATTCTATTTCCTTCCAAGCTATATTGTAACTTTTTTACCCCTCCAACCTCCCTCTCTGACCAACCCTCCCTCCTTTGATCGGAAGGTATATATAGCAAGTTTGCTTCTATGAGGACCACCATATGATGACGTTCAACGTCGAAATCTCGGTCGTGTTTTTTTTAAATAAAGTGTGTGGAATTACAAGGTGAATTATTTCATTTAATTGTGTAATATGGAGTTTAAATATTACAATAAAGGGCCGTATTTTTTAAAATTCTCATTCCGTAATATTTTTATCTTTCTCTCGCTCTCTTTCTCTTGTATCCCCGAGCGATGCGTAGGTCTTGGTCAACCTTGCCTAAAGGATGAGCCGTTCACCTTCGGCTTTCTCGGCTGCACTCGCGACTCCACCCGGGAAAATCCGGAAGAAGAGAGAACTTTCAGGGATTACTTGTTCGACTTCAATGAAAAATAGATTAAAATAAAGGTAGCTTTTGTGACGTGACACTGTTTTGTTTTTACCAGTTCGTCCATTTCTTATCGTTTTCATGACTCTGCTCCATGCCATGACATTTACGTTGTCCATGACCATATTACTATAAATTATACAGCTCAGGAGACCTTGCTACTACTACATTTTCATTTCATTGTCTTGAGGGGCGTGATGGTCCAGTGATTAAGCCGTCCGGCCACTATTCAAACGGCCCGGGTTTGGTAGCCGGTGACTTTGGACACACCCAACTTTACCCTATCCGTATGATTTTTCGGGTACTTGGTCTTTCTGGGAAGCCGCAAGCGGCAGAGGGTAAGAAACTGCCTCCCCTTTGCCTTTATGTGTGTGAATTTCTCACGCAGTAGGGCTGTGCATTAGGAGTGATCTACCCTCAACTAACAAACCATCTCTTTCTGGTTGACCCCTGCGAGTAGTCGATCTTCTGGAAATATAGATTTTCACTAAGAGTACGGGCTACTCTCTGAAGGTTTCCCTGCTAATTTATCATCAAAAACGTTTAATTTATCATATTTTTCATATTTATTTCCTCAGTTTTAATATTATATTTTACCCTCAGCGTCAGGAGTAGAAATTATTGAGGGTGTCTTTAAATTACGTAGCTTTTTGTGGGGATGGGAGGTGTGCCATATCATTATGTTTCCTTGCGGGGATAGTGGTGAGAAAGGTGGGAGGAGGGAACTAAGTAACTCAGAGGAATTTGGTTACTATTGAAATATTTTAGTAATTTTTAAGAAAAGGAATTTTAATTTTCCTCGATCCCAAAATCTAATCGATCACACATGGTGAAATCTATCACTAAATGAAACTCTCGCTTCAGGGCTATGTGCATTTAAGCATTTATCAACATGTTGAAAGAGTTCCTAAATGTTAATTCCATTTTATTGAAAGATAAAAAAAACTACTTTGCGTTCTAAGAAATGTACCTTTGTCAATAAAAATACGCCATCGAAGCGATCAGTAGAAAATCATAGTGAGCAACGCTTTTGGCAAACGAAAGTACGCTCAACAAGAAAGTTATGTTGCTGCACCCTGTATATTTATATACGAGTGTATATAAAAACCATAAACGCATTAATCAACCCGAAGGTCGGTTTAGTAGGTGATGGTAGAGTTCCCCCAGTAGCCCTATACAGCGTGTGAAATTTACACATCAGGGTAGGGGACCAGTTTCTTGCCCTGTGCCGGTTATGGTTTCCCAGGAAGATTTGGTACCCGAAAAATCACTTTAGCTTGGGTAGAGCTGCAGGTGCAATTATATATATATATATATATATATATATATATATATATATATATATATATATATATATATATATATATATATTTTTTTTTTTTTAAAGGTAATCTACCGGTTAAGGTAGGTTTTTGGATGGACACAACTACCAAACAAATATTTTATTACTCCTAACAAAACACAAAATCCATCATTCTACTCTATATCAGGTCCCTCTTCATCTCTGAGTACTTTCTTCCTCCCTTCATCCCGTCCAACATCCCTATCCTGTTCCTTCCCTTTCCTCTTTTGCCCAACATTCTACCCTCTATCACAGTCTTCAACATCCCACTGCCGGTCAACACCCCCTTCATCCACTTTTCCTGCCTCCATAGGATTGCTCCCAACAAACCCCTATCTTCGCCCACCATACCAAGTACTTCCTCATTTGTTTTCTTCTCTGTCCATTTCACCTTCTCCACACCCACATTTCAAAAGCCTCCAATCTACGTCTATCCTCCTGCTTCAATGACCACGTTTCCGCACCGTACATAGCTACGCTCCATATCAAAGTTCTTACGAGTCTTTTCTTAACATCCTTACTTAATGTCCCCGTCATCAACTCCCTCCTCCTTGTGAAAGCCTCTTTGCCTTGCGCAATTCTTCTCCTTACGTCCCTACTACTTTGACCGTGTTGGTCCAAAACACTACCGAGATACGTTAACTGTTCTACCTGCTCTATTTTTTGCCCACCTATTTTAATGTTAAGCTTGGCCTTTTTCTTTCTAGAAAATCGCATAACCTTTGTTTTATTAATGTTGATTCTCATCCCATACCTGTCGCACTGAATTTCCAATTCACTAAGCAATATTTGCAGCCCCTTGGCTGACTGACAAACTAAAGCTTGGTCATCAGCAAACCTAACTGATTTTACGAATTCCCCGCCCACTTTCATTCCTACCTCGAGTTCTTCCCATGCCTCTTTGATCATTTCCTCTGCATACAGGTTGAACAGCAACGGTGATAATGGGCAACCCTGCCTTACACCCCTTCCTAACACTGCCCATCCTGACTCCCCGTTTCCCACCCGCACCTGAGCAGTCTGAGACATGTACAGGTTGCGGATTAGCCTCCTTTCCCTCCAATCTATTCCTATTTTCTGCAATATACTCATTAGTTTTTCCCAATTCACTCTATCAAACGCTTTTTCGAAATCTACGAAACAGGAAAATACCTCCTGGTTGTGTTCTATATTCCTCTCGATTAATAATCTCATTACTGCAAAGGCATCACGCGTACCTCTCCCCTTCCTAAACCCAAACTGATCATCCCCTAAGTAATCATTTGCCCTACTCTCTATCCTTTTGTTTATGATCCTGAGAACAACTTTAGCTGCGTGAGATATCAAACTAATTGTCCTATAGTCCTCACATGACGTGGCCTTTACCTTTTTCGGAATAGGAACTAAAACTGATCTCACAAAGTCTTCCGGCCAGATTCCCTCCTCATAAATACTACGGATCAGCCCATATAGCCTCTTCCTCCCACATTTTCCTAAGCATTTTAAAAGTTCCACGGGAATGTTATCTACCCCCACAGCCTTATTTAGTTTCATCTCCCTTAATGCCCTTTCTATCTCATTGTCTAGTATGCCTGGACCTAAGCTATCTTCCTCTACGTCATTTTCTTTTTCAATGTCTAGCTTTGTTGGTCTGAGTTCTTTACTATACAGTTCTTCTATATACTCCTTCCATCTCTCTTGGATCTTCCCTGCGTCAACTATTACCTTTACCCACCTCATCTCTAACTGTTAGCATAGCTCTTCCTTTCTTACTTCCCGATAACGATTTAACTTTGCTGTAGAGCGCACCGATTTCACCCTTCCTCTGCAGACTTTCCATATCCTCGCACTGCGTCTTCCACCATGCTTCTTTTGCTTTATTTGTTGCCCGCCTCAATTTATTGTTCAATTCTTTGTACTTCATTTTGCCTAATTCTGTATTTATATTCTTCCATTTTCGCCGCTCATCCATCTTTGTAATCATCTCATCCGTGATCCATGGTTTCCTAGTCCTTTTAGCGTTAACGGTTCCAATAGTGTCCTTTGCGGCTTTAGACAACCCTTTCTTTATCATTTCCCATTTTTCTTCGATAGTACTAAGCCCTTTACCATCCTCCATTATTTCCTCTACCACCTGTTTGTATTCCTTCCTTTTCAACCCATGTAATGCTTCTACATTCCATTTTCTGACTCGCCGCCCCTGCCTTATCTTTTTGAAACGTACTCTACATTTCATGACAACTAAATTGTGGTCTGAGTCCGCAATTGCTCCCGGGAAGCTCTGGGAATTTATCACACTGTTCCTAAACCTGTGTCTAACCAGGATATAATCTAGCTGATATCTTCCTGAGTCACCTGGCATTTTCCATGTATACCTGCGTCTTTTGTGGTGTCTAAACCAAGTGTTGGTGATGACTAACCCCTGTCTCCTGCAGAACGCAACTGCTTTCTCCCCGCGGTCATTCCTCGTGCCTAAACCGTAGTCCCCCACCTCATCACCATCTCTTCCTTCGCCTACCGTCGCATTCCAATCCCCCATCACTATCAAATGTTTCCCTGCAGGAACACACGCCATCATGTCCTCTAACTGATCGTATATCCTATCGACCTCTTCTTCCTTATGGTTGCTCGGTGGCATGTATACCTGAATAATAACCAAGTTCGTCGGTTCTGCTCTTATCTCCACTAGTGGGATTCTATCCGTTACCTGCTCTATGTTGACTACGCTTCTTCCTACCTCTTCATTTAATACTATGGCCACCCCTCGTTGGCTGTCGTCCCCACCGCTGTATATTATTCTATACTTATCACTCCAATAATCCCCGCTATCTTTCCATCTCACCTCGCATTGACCTAAAATATCTATATTTCCCCTTTCCATCTCTCGCTTAACATTCTCCAGTTTCCCTGTCCTCATCATTGTCCTAATATTCCACGTTCCTATACTAACTAATTTGGTCTTCTTCTCCTGCGTCTTCTGTCCTGCTGCTGCTGGTTTTCCCTTGGAAGGGTTTCGTGGGATGACGACCGCGGAAGCCTTGCCTCCCCCGCTGCCGGGCACGACACACGGCCGATTTGGCCGCGCCCCGTGGTTGCCAGGACTCAAAATATCTCTATTGTCCATCATATTGTTCTTGGGAATGATAATTGAGGTGGTTTCCCGTTGCCTTCCTCAATAGTGTTTTTAACGTGACACCATCACTTACTGGCCGCCCCACTGGGGTCAGACGCCATTGCAGCCGCCTCACTGAGGAACAGACGCTGCTTGGACTACCTTTCGTCTGGCTCCTAACCTTCCACCTATCTGGCATGGGTGACCCTACCAGGAGCAATTTTTATTACTCCCGCCAGCACAGCTCTAGTGGTCATCGGAACGCACAAGCCCTTCCACCACGTCAAGGTTGTAGTCCGGGGAGGGATATATATATAATATATATATATATTATATGTATAATATATATATATATATATATTATATATTATATATTATATATTATATATTATATATTATATATTATATATTATATATTATATATTATATATTATATATTATATATTATATATTATATATTACATATTATATATTATATATTATATATTATATATTATATATTATATATTATATATTATATATTATATATTATATATTATATATTATATATTATATATTATATATTATATATTATATATTATATATTATATATTATATATTATATGTTATATATTATATATTATATATATTATATTATATATAAATATAATTGTAAATATATAAGTATTATTACGTATATATTAAAGATCAAAGTTCATGCCTTCCAGATAATTACATTTGGGGCAGGTGAACAAGAGCTGCAAATGACCTTAAGGTCGTATTACAGGCGTATTGCACGAGCAGACACGGAAATCAGGATGTTCTATAGTATACTGGATGACTACTTTGCGCTAGGACTCGGCTGAACCATACAACACGGCCCAACTCTCTTTTGGACTTTTGATTTTTGTCCATGGACAAACGCTTGGTTTTTTATTTGTTTTGTTTTCTTTGGACGGCATTGCTAATGCTTAAATTCAACTAAGCATTTAGTGTCAATTCAGCTTCTTTTCATATTTCTGACAAAAATTACGGCAGTATTATTGATATAATACTGCCGTAAATTGTATCTGAATATGTATATATGCAATTTATGCATATATATTGCATGTATTATGCTGAATGTATATATGCAATTGTATCTGAGTCTTCTCTCGTCCGCGAGTTTATTTTTTCCGGTGAAATCATGAAAACTGAATTCTTAGATAACATTCATACAACACAAGCAGTAATTTCTTAAAACATCCCTGATCGTCTGCCGAAGAAAAGTATAGAAAAGTTTCGTACTTATTGCTATTTCCAGAACTAATAATAGAATTGTACTCATTTATTGAATTGCGATTACTCCTCTGAGCGATGCAATTTTAAGTATTCTGATTCCAGGGCTGAAATAAGTAACGTGTAAAACGGTGTTAAAGTAGTGACGGGTCTCGGGTCTCCTACCGGGCCAACTTCGTCATCTCTCCAGCCGCTCCCACGACCGACTCGCTCATCGCCTTCAAAGCTACTGGTATTATTTAGGGCATTCAGACTTCCTAAAGACGATGAGCGAGTCGGTCGTTGGAGGTTGGGAACTTGACTCAGAGGGAGACACGAAAGATACCAACTCAGCAGATATGTCGGGAATAGCACCAGATCTTTCATCGACCTTTATAAAATTTAAGGTCGGCGCTTGATGGAGTTCTCATTATCGCTTAAGCATCGCGCTCGATCGTCGCAGTTTCACCTCTTTCGGGTGTAGTTGTGCCAATCAATGAGGAAGGTTATTGCGGTTGGCGATGTCTGAAATATTTCCTCTCGTACGAAAAAAACTCCGTTGTTATTACTATTGCTATGCTATGTTTTCTTGTGCAAGGATTTTTTTTCAACGCAACTAAACGATGCCACTTTGCGGCATGTAAAAACGATGAAATTGTCAAAAGATGGGAAGGGTACCGAATGGAAGTCACTGAATAAATTTATTTAGTTTATTACAACAGCAAAAGTTTTAAACAATGACAACGTTTGTAATTGTTTAAAATTATCGGTTACACGATTTTAAATCAATTTGTTACAGTTAGAAGCATGTTCAAATTACTTTGAATAAAATGTAAAAAGCGGGCGGAGTTGACAAGCTGAATGAAAGAGGACATTGTTGTTTTTAAACATAGAGTTACAAATTTAATAGGGGATAATACATTTACATACGGATTGACAGAAAGTTTGCTAAATAATAAATAAAACACATGCATGTATTAAAAATTAAAAGGGGATCGGGATGGTGGGGTAGCTAACGTACTGGATTCCCAATGAGAAGACCCGGGTTCGAATCCTGGAGACGATATTTTTCAGTGGTATCCCTACTTGAGGTGCTTTGTGGAGAGCGGTTTGAGTGAATACGCCGTCAGTCGATTAATCTGCGGACCCCTTGGCGCCTATCGTCAAGAGCAGGCTGATGCCGACGCTGGGTTTCTCTCCGTCCTTCCTTTCCCATTCATCCATAATAGCGCAAATACCCTTAGTTCTCGGTCGTCTCGCCAAAAATATTACTCAAAAATAATAATATTAATACTATATTTAAAAAATAATATGTTACATTTATGAAAGTCTTGAAGAAAGCTGGCTTTAAAATTTCCAGGCAAAATATTGATAGCACAGGACCTCCAAAATAAGGAAAGAATTAAGCCTCTAAACTGATTTAGAATATTTCATGCAAGATTCACTTTAAGCAAAAGCTAAGCGACCTTATATACGCAACTCTCGGTTTGGGCCTAAAATATAAATATTACTTCAATGTAATGATGACTTCCTGAAAACCAGAAAAAGATGACAAGTGTTGGTTGTATTTTTACTGAGTAGTGATTAAAAGTTCAGCACACCTAAGATGTAATGGTCACCCTCACCTCAGATACAATCTATAACAGCACCACTGCCCTTTCTATTATATTTTTTGCACTTATTCCCAATTATTCGATAGTTTTGAAGTTATGGAAAGATCCTTTTTATGAGTAACATGAGGTTTGCTGCGTGGGCAGTTTTCTTTTCGATATCCAATCGGTAGCCTACATGCCACAGCTGCTAAAGTGTGTGTTAGGGAGTAATTTCGCAACACTTCTTTTACTAACTAAATGAAATATTACTTGAATGGTAACATATGTCACAAAATTTGTACAGTTCACCTGATGGATATTAATTTTACCATCAGATTTACATAATTCAGTGGGGTATCAAGCATAAAATACTGCTCTACACATGCGATGCGGGATGCTAGTAAAGGTTGCGATGAAATGGTTTTCATCACAGGTTATGGAGGAAAATTTGAGGATGTTTATCGCTGCTCTCCAAAACTATCATGTTCCCGGTCAATCTCTTCATTCCCTCAGGGCTCTTTTCAGCGACATTTTCCATTATCAGCTTTTCGTAGTTAATATTTAGCATTTCCCTACAATAATTCTCCAACACATGAGTTACATATGTGCCTTAACTAGTCGCCCAGGAAGCATTCATATAACCTCCACTCTTTATTAAATATCATCTTTATCCTCATTAATGTTAGTAATGCTCGTGATTAACGGTTTTTTATTAACAAAAATTCTTTACGACTTCAACTCTTTTGTAATATTCGGGAAATCGTATAGAGATGTAATAACTCCAATGGGATACAATTCCTAATCATAAAACATTTCCAATTGGTAGGAAATCGAATTATTGGACGCGGAGCGGCCGCGATTGCCCAGAAAATTTAATCCCAGGTGATGAATAATATATTAATATCGGCTTTTCGTAGTTAATATTTAGCATTTCCCTACAATAATTCTCCTTGTTATTTCCTTCAGTTATGGTTTTCATTGATCTACGTGTATTATACCTCAAATCAATCAATCAATTTCCCTCTTTTTTTCTTTTAAGTGTCCCTCATGGGAAGGTTTCCAAAAATAAGGACCCCAAGTTAGACTACATGGCACAATAAATTGTTTTCTTAGCGCCATCGATGGCAGTTATTTTAATTAAATTTGACAGTTGGAGAAAATCCCCTCGATATTGCTTTTTTTGTATATTGAAAATCAGCTCACCATTGAAGGCCTTAGAAAAATAGGGTCGTGATCCTCCAATTATGTCCCAACCAACCAACTACGCTCGCGGTAATGGTTCGTTCAGGGTTCCAATCATCAAGTTGAATCAAGAGAGAGAGATTCACTGAATATCCCATGCCACAAATGGTTACAAAATAATTGTAAATTAACGTTTTATTATTAAAAATTATTAATTTATATTTATTGATTTCAGTATGGGCGTGCTTTACATTTTTAGTGTCCATCTGCCGAATTCATGAATAAAATAAGGATTTCATATCCAAGTTAACGACCCCAATTAGTGTCGACTTCTTCGATAGTATTTCCTATTTCGTTTTCATCTAACCTCTCAAGGCTAAGTCAAACGCTTCATCTGCAATCTGTTGATTTTCTTTATCTGTCGGCGGTTTGTTACGACGAGCTGCTGTAGGTTTGACATAAAATCATACCTCATGTAGCGCAAGGGATGGTTTCCAAAAAGTCTTGGCCTTTTACAAATTTGCGTAAAATTAAGGATTGTTCGCATAAAATAGATAGGAGTGCATCCCATGTGCCACTGTAATTCATCAGTTTTATCAAACAATATGGGGGGGAGTGAATCGGCCCCGGTCAGTATCTTAGAGAGAACGGGGGGCCCTGGGAAAGCACAGGCGGCATAAGGACCGGAATAGCACCAGATTTTTCACCGGCCTTTACATAATTTAACGACAGCACTTGGTGGGGTTTTCATCATTATCTATGTATCAAAGATTCACCTTTTTCGGTTTTAGATGTTCCTACACAGTAGGATAGTTATAACAGTAGGCAATGACTGAAATATAGCATTATATGCAAGATACTAAGTTGTTATTATTAGATGAACGGTATTCTTGGGCAAGCATTTATCTTTCAACGTAAATAAACCAAACCACATACCCTCAAGTGTGACTCACCACGCCATTGAGCTTAACACCAGATGAGCTCGACCCTCACCTATCAAATCAACCTTAGGATTGACTAATATGGTTTTTTTTGTCGAATTAATGTAAACTAAACAGGTTGCGTTTGTAACCTTTGGGAATGCATTCTAGTAATACTTTCTATTATTAATTTCAAACGGTATATACTATGCATAAATTACCATTTTCTAACCCCGAAAATTCCACTCATCTAAAACTGTTGCACCAATCGACTGCCTGCGTAAGAGACATGTCATTTTACCGCTTTTAAGAAATTCATGAAATGAGATATTTATATTTTTTGTTCGTACACTACGAGAAGGAAGTATGTCCTTTGATCTTTATGGAAGTATATCTACTTTGACCTTTTTCGCAGTAAATCAGAATATGTGACACATGCACGTGTAATTCAACATTTTTTCTTTTCTTCTTTCAATGATGACTTGAACTATTGTAGTTAGGAACTATGTCACTATGACGCTGTCAATTTCCAAGTTACTGTATCACTTTCAGTCGCGATTCAGCCTTCTCCTCGGAAGCTTTGAAGGATTTTCTATTTAATGAACTGCCCATAACTTCCATTTTTTTACTCAATTTGCTACACTACACAGGCTTATAGTCGTGTTGCTTAAAATTGAGAAAATTACGACTACATATTTTGGATGCGATAGCTAACTTATCATAACAAGGTCAAAGAGAGATGTTATCTGTCGTTGGTTAGGCCTCATTTGAAATATGCTCCAAGTATATGGGATCCTCACGAAGTTGGATTAATTGTCGGATTGGATCGCGTGCAGCGTAGAGAAGTGAGATTTGTAAAACGTTGTTATGATAAACTTATTAGCCTATCCGAAAGATTAGAACAGTTTGGCTGGGAATAACTCACGGAGCAAAGGCTAAATTACAGATTGAAACTCTTGCATGAATTGAAAGGGGGTTTCTTTGGCAGTGATGTTGAAAATGTATTAGTACCCCCATCGTACTACGGTAGGAGAGGCCATGTTAGTAAAATTGGAGAGTTTAAGTGTAGAACAGATAGACTTAAAATGTCATTTTTTCCACGAACGATAGGGTATCAAAATAATATTGTTTGACGGCCTTGGGTTCATGTTCGGGTAAAATTATTCTGGTGTGCAATCACTCCCTGCCACACACCCTGGCGGTGGCTTGCTGACTATATTTTAATAAATCATTCATTAATGACATTGGATCTGACTATAATTGACCTATCATATGTAAATGCAAGCAATAGAAAAAATATCCGCAAAAGCGAGCAGCTAAATTCATTTTGCATGTTGTGTAGGTAAAGTGAGCGCGAAGTTAAACGAAACTTGATTAAGTACTTTCCCATATCATCGGCGGGGAAAGAAATTTGGCAATATTTCGCCAAGCGAGACATGACTTTAAAAATTTTGTTTGCCCGCGTGTATAGGCGTCCATCAAATAGTAAAAGATTTCTAACATCTCTTCCTAGATGGTATCGCCCAGAGGCACGAAACGATTCGGGAGCGAAGCTGAAATGTGATACTAATGCAGATGCCAACGAATTCATTATAATGCGATTAGTAATCTTAGAAATCCACGAGTTATGTATGGCCCCAGGTCGAGCGTCCCTTCCGTGCGACGTATTGAGCGTAACACTTGACTTGAGTAAGTCTAAAACATCTGAGAGTGCCCCAAAATTCGGTGAGGATTTCGCGGTCGGTCCTGTTCCCTTATTCAATCGCGCTGAACCAGAGTTGCCGGGGAGGATCGTCCCAAAGGGTTAATTGGCACAATTATGGTCGATTTTTTCTTGTGCTCATATAGACTCCCATTGAGAGGAGGTGGCACTCATTTGGGGCGATGACCAGGGGGAAGTCAAAGGGCGCGTCATCGACATCATCTGACTCTTCGCCGCCCCCCTCCAGTTTCCACACCCGTCGTCCCTCACTCTTCTATTCTCTCATCCTCTCTCTCTCTCCGTATCTCTCTTGACGTCTCTCGTAAGAGAAGAAATCCTTTCACTCCCCCTCCCTTCTAGCCCGCGTGGCCCCGCCTCCTCGGCTAATCGGGTGTGGGACCAGTGGGTGTCCTTGGCCCCCATTCGGGCCCCCCTCCTCCTCCCCCCGGTTTACCTGTATCAGCAGCCGGGGTATGGTGTGGGGGGAGGGTGGGGTGTGCGAAGGAGAGGGGAGGGAATGAGAGAAAAAAGACTCCCGACGCAGCCTCCCTGACGTCCCCCACGCTCTCTCTCTTTCCTCCTGAGACTTTTAAGATCCAACACCCCCTCCCCACTCCCCCCGACTTCCCGCTCATCCTCTCCCTCCTCCGCTCTCAAGTCCCCCTTCCTCCCCCGCAACGTCCACCCACTCAAGTCTCACACCTCCTTCCATTCGTCCATACCCTCTCTTTCACCGAAGAGTTTTATTCGTCTATTTCGCATCGCCCGATAACTGTGAAATTTACGACGCAATTCCGGATTACGAGTTTGCTGAGCAACCAACATTCAAATCGATATTTTCATTAGGTGCGTCGGTCCATAATGTAAGGATGTGGGTTCTCGCGCATACGCCCCGTCGGTGGTAGAGGGGGTGGTGCTGTGAGTTTTGGGTGAGATATATCTCTGAAGTTATATTTGAGTAGCGTCGGTGATGGTATTCTAGATCAAAAATTCTCGATAGTCCTCGAAAGCATTTCATAAACTTCTAACCTTCCGCTTTTGGAGTATTTAGAGGGATCTGTCAAGGGTTTTATTTTTCCTTCTTTATACCTTCTTAAACTCCGGTGGTGGACGCAAGTGGAGTTCAGTTGAATACAAATGTGTTGCAATGCGGTCCACAAATTAGAAGTCAAGAGGTATTTGAAGAGTCGGATATCTTGGAGGATGATCTCACTCAAGTCCGTAGATATTTGGGTTGGAAAGCGTAACGGTGTACCATTAGACGTCCGATAGCTTCGCGTTCGAGTCTAGAATTGAATTTTTTTAGTCCCCCGGAGTTCCTCTCTATAATAATTTACCCGCTTACATTCCTCATTTAATGATACACCACGGCAGTAGTTTGTGATAAAATGATCACATTACTGGTTGAGTAAGGTTTTAAACGAAGTAGTTTATTGAAGCACCTATATGACTCATGCGGCTAGCTGGATACACGATCGAAATAATAGAAGAGTAAATTTTAGGTTTCATATAAAAAAATAGCTGAAGAAACTATTAATAGTAGACTTAAAAATTAAACGTGTGCTCTAAGGGGGATATATAGGTATATTATGCCTGAATGTGCAGGGTTATGGAATGGGAAATCAGGGGATAAAGTCCTTCAATGATGGACCAGGCTTGATTACAGCTGTCATTTATCCTAACGCTTTCAAATGTTATTTGTTACTACGGTTTACCTGTTGGAATGGGTATTTGAAGGGTGAACGCTAAGGACCTGGAGTTATAACCAAATTAATTATAATCTATACCCAATTTATATTTATCATAGCAATCGACAGAGAGAACTTATTTGAAACATATTCTCAATAAGTTGTATCGCTCTTCTAAATATTAAGAAAACAAAATCAACATTTTCTATTTCCTAACTTTTATGCGGACGCAGTCATCATCCAAAGAACTTCTTATATTTTACTCATGTTTTGTACTAATAAAATGTACTAATTAAAGGATTACTCTAAATAAAATTCTCACGAAGGTGACAGAGGAATCGGAATCCTTTGATATTTGGCAGAGGAAATTGTTTAAAAAGGGTCCAAATACTAAAAATATAGAAATGCAAGAAAAAAGGAGACTTCAAGGGAGAAGCAAAAACATTTTTTTGCAAAGCTCTTCGCCCTTTAAATTCTTGATTGCGGTGTCAATATGTGATGATTCTTTTTTCAATTTAATTGCACTTATGGAAGGGAATCATTTTTCATTGCCCATGGTTATTCGAGTGATAATTAAATTGTATATTTTCGTATTTAACTTTAAAAATAATGCTCTGACTGAGCTGCCGGAAAGAGTTTTTAATACTTATCAGAATTGCAATTTTGATAGACTTACTGCCGGGTGTGAGAGCTATCATAACCACAATCTAGGCCTTATTTTTGGGATTATCTGTGGCTTTTTCATTTTGAAGTGATGGAAGGACATTGCGCATCTTGAAAGAAATTAAAATACATATTCTTTTTGGAGATTCCTTTTTGTTATGTAGAGTGAATAATATGTTATATTAATATTCATCTTAGAGTTATAAAGCATCCATTTTGCATGGTAATATCGAAATGCTTGCATACTCTACGCGCCATTCTCTCTGAGGGTAAACGCACTGACAGAAATTTCATGTCATTGCATAGGAAATTCTCGTTAACAGTTTCTTCCCGTTCTCTATATCCTTGTATTCATATTGTATCTCTGTTCACGTGTTTCACACACGTTCTTCTGTTCCCGAGGAACTTAATATTCCTAGTTTTTATGTAAAAATATTTTTTTAAATTTTTGATTCATATACGTATCTTTAGCGATTCGACTCTCATTATTTCGCTTTACGTTCAAAAGAGCGTGCAAATACATCTATTGCGGGTGTATCTGATCCACATTATTCAAGAGCCACTCATCCGTCGCCTTGTTTTTCTTATTTGTACTACAAAAACCTCATGTTCTGCATATATTCCCACAGCTACGTTTTTCCTAAAATGCCCATAGTTGTCTTTTTCAATCCTAATACCTTTTACTCCACCATCACGAGGCATAAAAATGTCATTCTGCTGGCTCCATTATTTTATAACTCGGTACATAATTGCAAATCCTCGTGCTGTCGCACAAATTCTCTTTGTCAGCATTGTGATGAATATCTCCCTTATTGCCATCCTAATATCTTTTGCATCATGCGTCCAATATATAAAATGTCATCCTGATAATTTAATCATTTCATATCCCTGCGCATGAATGCGAAATTCTCGTGTTGCCACTCAAATTCTAAGCACTTGAACGTGATATGAAACGTACTCATTGCCGTGTCAAACCTTTAGTGACCAGCTTAGTCATAGCGATGTCACATGCAATTGCGATAGCTGTCTGTTTCTCTTTTGCGCTCTACACCGCCACACTTTTCCATATACGCACTCATTCTTACTTAATCATTGGAAGAGAGCACCAGCTCCCGTCGATGACGCCGCCCGGCAACCATTCGATTACGGAGTTTGTTTATGGCTCTGAGACCGCCGCGCCCCTTTCCTCACATCCATCACCGCTTAATCTGGGCTAACGAGGCGCGACCGCAACCGCCCGAAATGGGATTTGAACTCCACACCTTCAGGCCGGGAGGTGCGACACACTTGGGCACGGAGGGAAAGAAAGTTCACATTCCGACGAAAGACGTTTCGAAGAGTTCTCACCCCGCTCACGGGGCGTCTCGATACATGAGGAGGAAGCGAGGTCGCCGAGGGCACGAAAGCGCCATCGAAAAATCCCCGCTCGAATTCTCCTTCCTCGCAATCGGACCCACGCCCCTAGCCCGCCACGCCCGTTCGGAAAAGCCTAGAGGCCCCTCGCTTCCCCGTCCACAACCTCAACAGCGCCCTCCAGGGTAGTCTTGGATACCGTGGCAGGCTCTAATTTGAGGAAATTCATGATAAATAGTAACTTAGGTTTATACTTCGGAACTCCACTTGAAATATAATGGAAACGTATCTAACTACATTATTTACCTCTTAAAGTAGCCTTGCGATGCACGATTTCGTACTTGAAGTTTCGTTGATTGTTGCAGAAAATTCGGTGCATCTGGGAAAAATTGCTATTATATAACACATGGGCAAGTACATTTTTCGTCCTCGCACGTTAGAAAGCCATAAATGGGATCCCCTGATGATAGAAAGCGAGCAGAGCCATCAAGGTTGTCCTTTTAGAAGGGATTCTAGTTCGTTTAGAACAATGGGATTGGGCCTAAAGCATTACTGCGCATTAGTTTCGCCCGTGGTCCGCTGGCGAAAATGTAACCGACCTATGAGAGTCCCCTTACCGTTAACAGGGAGTGCTGCGCGTGGCATGGTTGATGCGAAGGCTTGGTAACCTTGTATGCTCTACATAACTTGACACTTGACAGGTAAAGTGTACAGCGCGCTCGTATCTCATTCACACAAGGGCTTTTCGACCCGAGCGGCGTGGAAGCCGATGAAGTGTACGGCTATTCCAGTTCAGATGCTTTGGCCTCCCCAAATTTTATAGTTAATGTATGATATTCTAGGTACCACCAGATTTTATCCGGCGGCACCCGGTATTGAGCCTTAATGTGCGGATTTCTAAACGCCATAGGGCTTAGAACAGAGGTAACTTCATCAGAAATAAACATCGCCATTTGCGGTGAATACTTCTTTTTTTTACCTTGACATTTTATGAGATATCGTATTGAACCCTTAGGCCATGTTATTTTGGATTCGATCATATCAATATAAGAATATGGTTATGAATAACTGATTGAAGCACTTTTCCACTTGATAAAATTTTTGATTTCACTATGTTTTATATTTTATTTTTTAATTTATATTTTTTCAAGTGGAAAAGTGCTTCATTCAGTTATTCATTATGTTCGACTTCCACCACATCACGCCTGAAGCTGCTCAAGAATACAGTTACTGTAAAAACGTTTTAACAAAGAGGAAATAGATGATAGGGACCATAATTGAAGATTTGAAGAAAACAAAAGTTAAAAATTTAGTATGAATTGTAGTATTGGCGAGAAATTTATTCAGGAAAAATATGTTAATTATTACTATAAGATAATCGACCGGTTAAGGTAGATTTTGGATGGACACAATTACCAAATAAATACTTTATGAATCCCAAAAATACACAATCCAGCAACCTACTGGATGTAGATCAAGTCCTTCTCCATCTCTGTGTACTTTCTTCCTCCCTTCATCACGTCAAATATCCCTATCCTGTTCCTTCGCTTTCCTCGTGTGCCTAACATTCTCCCCTCTATTACAATCTTCAACATCCCACTACCGAGCAATACGCCCTTCATCCATTTTTCCTGCCTCCATAGGATTTCTCCCAACAAACCACTCTCTTTGGCTACTGCACCAAGTACTTCCTCATTTGTTTTCTTCTCTTTCCATTTTACCTTCTCCATTCTTCTCCACACCCACATTTCAAAAGCCTCCAATCTACGTCTGTCCTCCTGCTTCAATGACCACGTTTCCGCACCGTACATAGCTACGCTCCATATCAAAGTTTTTATGAGTATTTTCTTAACATCCTCACTCAACGTCTCTGTCATCAACTCCCTCCTCCTTGTGAAAGCATCTTTGCCTAGCGCAATTCTCGGTTGAGAGAAGGGAATAAGCAATGGTCGCAGGCTTTTGATATGCATATGTGAAGAGAAGGATGGTAAAAGTAAAATATGCGTAAATAAAAATGAACCAAGACCTTCTAGGTACATTGAGGGAAGAGGGAAGGTTGTTCGGATAGGTTAAAAACTGGGTTGGTAAAGTGGGGTGAGTGGCATATTGGGCGGTAATTGACTGTTGTAGAGTGTAGGAGTTTTGGCAAACGAGGAAGAGGCATGGGGAAAAGAAACGGATGAGTTGTAATGAAGGAAGGCAGGAAGTTGAAGAGATGAAGAATGGGTCGGGTAATAATTTAGGTTTTAGTGCATATCTCTTTTTGCCACGTTAGGTGAGTCTTAAATATGTACAGGTTCTTTAAATGGATCCATCAAAAATTTATCTGGACCGTTGGACTACTCATAATGGAAAAAATATATATGTATACGAATGATATCCTGGGAACATCATCAGAGTAATATGTTAGGTAACTTCAACTAACTATTTGAAGTATCCATTTTAGTTAATATAGTAGTCACTGCTAAAGTAATGACAATAAAAATATATAAAATCATGAATTATTTATGAGAAACTTTGCACTGTTTTGCAGTGTAAGCACATAAATGCCATTTTTAAAATTGTATTATTATTTATTTGGAAAGCGATACCTTTGGTGACCTACTGTTACTACTTCTATTATTGCCGGAAGCGTGCTATTTGAAATCTAATGCCCACGTAATCACAGTGCAAATATATACGAGGAAAATTATCGTTAAGCTATCACGGTCGTGCGATTATAAGCAAACTTTCCAATATTTTCAAAAACTAAAGTACTAACTACTTATCGCTGACCCAAATTATTTTCTCACAGTTTGCTTAGGGGAAGCATGATTAATAACATGTGTCATTTTCAGATGAAGATGCAAAAATTAAAAGGTATAAAAATCAAGAATGGAGAAATCTCTCGCAGTTGTTTGAATTCAGATTAAGAAATCGGGAGTGTCTGAAATGAAGCCATCTCCCCAAAAGAAGAATAGTTGGAAGAGGGATTGGTTGTGAATGAAGGGCGTATGGTAAGGGAGCGTGGGGGGACTG
The DNA here is from genome assembly GCF_022747635.1 of Hetaerina americana. Lineage (NCBI taxonomy): Eukaryota > Metazoa > Arthropoda > Insecta > Odonata > Calopterygidae > Hetaerina > Hetaerina americana. The sequence continues at coordinate 6,825,261 of NW_027286625.1, read as the reverse complement.
GGATTTTGTTGGGTGGGGTGGGATACTTCTGGATGCATTGTCTAAAAATGTGAATCGGATCGCCGGAGAGTGGTGTTGTTGGAAGTCTTCGTTGGCCACTGCGAGGTCAGGGTCAATGTTATGTCGCCGAATTTTAAATTACTCTCGGTCATCCAATTTTATTCCCTTGTTTTCAAGGTGTAAAAATTCTGGGACAAATGTGGAGGTGTGGTTGTTTATGAGCAAATGATCGGCGAGTTGGGATGAGTTGGACCTCAATGAGGAAATTTTTTTTACGTACATTGATTCTCGACTTGAAATTACGACCCGTTCGTCCCATATAAAACAACATTAAAATGTTCTCGTGTGAGCTCATAATCGCCTGATTTAAACTTTTTTTCCGTTTTCATTAGATCATTGCAGAACGTAGTTTTGAAGTTTGCCCCGTTCCAAATGGCTGGTCGAATGATAATTTTACGAAGGAAGTCACATCATAATTCAGTGGAACAGTGAAAGGGAATTGGTGACATTTTGGTGAATCTTAATTTAGAGTAGTGCAGAATATCGGGTTTTTTTGGCTTTTGGAAGTTTTTCCACAAAGTGGCCAAATTACGTAAGACCATTTAAAGATCTCTGGCTCCCCTCCCCACTTAGTTCTTCTCCCCATTCTTACGTAATTTACAAAAAAGTCATATTTTACTAAATAAAATTGAAATGTGCATTTAGGTTTGATGAAAGTGTTTTTTCCTTCTTATCATTTCATTCGTTCGTTTTTACTGTAAAAAGGTACACATTTTAAAACTCTTTCAGCAGATCTAAAAAATGCTTAAAGAATACTATAATACAAAGTGTTCTTTCGTAAACACTTGCACACTGTGTTCTTTAGTGATCTAGGATAATTAAATTCATTTTTACATAAGCAATTGCTTAAATAATGCAAAAATAAACCTTATGTAACATTTATTAATTACTAGTTGTAGTACTTTATATATTCCCCTGAATCCTATCCTTCTTAACCCCCATAGGGAAAAGTAATGGAATGAAATGTCCTGCCTCCTTCCCTCAAAAAGACTTACGAAAGTTAAAGAGAGCTCCTAATAATGTAGTATCTCTTTCCTAACTCTTTGGCAGAGGTGATACATGCTAATGCTCATATGCGCTAAACACTGTGTGCATTACTTTCATACTTTTATAAAATGAACATTATTATCCTGAAATAACTCGCTGCACATTACTTATTCCTAAATCAACGATAAAATACTTATGAGACACCGGTGTCCCATTCTGCCTCTGTGGTAACTTTAATCTTTCATATTCTGCTCAACTTTCTCTCATTGTCGAGCGGCAATTCAGCACTTGAATTAGCACTTCTTGAGCATTTTCTTGATATTTTAGAGAACCGAAAGATGTAGATGCATATTTGATTTGCTAAATATAGGAGCACAATTTTTTTTGAGAAAATGTCGATGTTTTTCATTTTATATTTGAAACCTTTCACAACCATGTTGGAATTTTTTTGTAAATTTCAGAGCGTAGAAACAAATACGGTGAAGTTGTGATGAGATAGGTTAGCCCCATCATTTATTCATTTAGCCAGTTATTTGATGCCATTTCTCAAGTAAGTGTGAAATTTCAAAAACAATATTGCAAATTTTTCTGCATTAAAATAATTAAAGACATGGGATTTTTATACATTTCATCAGGATATTATTTTTTCTAATTCTATTCATACCTGACATCAACACACAGCAAAATTATGCCTATAGCCTGAGGTTAAAACCGCCGCCTCGTTGTTTTTTCATCACTTTGCCTCTCTATTATTTGAAGAATGCATATTTTTTCGAGTAAATATTCTCCTTTAAAAATATTTGCGCACTCTTTCAAAGTGTAGAATAGCTTGGACTTTAGCTGAGAATAAACATATGGCTGGATGAATGAGTTATTTTGGTTTGTAGATGATCAGGCAATATTAAATCCGACAGTCAGAGGATAACAGTAAACTATTGCTTTAATATAACTATGCGAGAGATGTGGGATGAGGATAAACCACAAGAAAACAAAAGTAATGAGATACTCTCGATGGAGTAGAAAATATTAGTAGGAAAGCTAAGTTAATCATTAAAGCAGAAAGTAATGAACTAGAGCAGGGAGAGCAGGTCATGCCGTATTTTATTGGAAAAGGGCCGCAGAGGTGAGGAGTAGCTTCTCATCATGAGAAGAATTGATTTAGCGAAAGAGGCATTTGAAAGAAGAGGGTTGATGATTGGTACACTGAATAAAGATGTGAGGAAAAGATTAGCACAGCCTTTGATATGGAGTGCAGCTTTTTATGGATGTTAAATCTGGATGAGCGTAAATTTGAGGCTATTCAGCTGTAGGTGTGGTGCCGAATGGAAGAAATAAGTTGGACAAAGGGGAAGACTTACGTCAAGGTTTTAAATAAGAGTGAACGAAGAGAGAGGGATGGTGTCGCTAAGCCAAGAGCATTATCTGATGCATATTAAACTAAGAACAATTGCAAGCAGTTTTGATGTTTAAACACAAAAAATTATATATTATTTGGATGACCCGGAATATAAATTTTCACATCAGTGATTGATGGAATTTCTTTACTATATGAATTGAAGCATAATATATTTCTCATGCGTTAAGTGTGGTGATAAGAACAAAAGTATTTTTAAATATTTTTTCATAGTTAGATAATATTTTGAACTTTAAAAAATATGTAATATCTTAGTAATTTTCTATTATTTACAATTCTGTGTCAAAGGGTTAACGCAAGGTATTCGATTGTTCCAAGTTCTTTTTGAAGCATTTTATAGAATAACGGATTGGGAGAAGTCTGTATAAAAATGTGCGCAAAGAAGTGAATGAGAATGGTAGTGTTTTGAGGCTGATATTACATGTTCGGTATCAGATGGTTTTTGGTAAATTTTATGATTAAATTACGGTTGCTACGGCAATTGGTTGTTAGCTCAAAACTTAAGGGTTCTTCCATTAGGTTTCTTCTTCGGTGGACGTTCCATAGCAAGACCGTAGTCTCAGCTATGTGAGGACCGACCTCTCGGGATTGTATATTCATGATACCATGCGATATTCGATCCTTTTTAAAAATCAATTCTCCTTCTATTACCCATGTTCTGTTTTCCAGGGATAGTTGTTACAATATTTATCTGATTTCCTAATATTTTTAATACTATATTTTATTTTTAATTTAGACGGTGTGAATGAAATTTTTCAAAGGTATTGAGTACTCTGAAATGCCTTAAAACTAGACATTTTAAAACTAGACATTTACAGGTCGGTCCTCACATAGCTGAGACTACGGTCTTGCTATGGAACGTCCACCGAAGAAGAAACCTAATGGAAGAACCCTTAAGTTTTGAGCTAACAACCAATTGCCGTAGCAACCGTAATTTAATCATAAAATTTACCAAAAACCATCTGATACCGAACATGTAATATCAGCCTCAAAACACTACCATTCTCATTCACTTCTTTGCGCACATTTTTATACAGACTTCTCCCAATCCGTTATTCTATAAAATGCTTCAAAAAGAACTTGGAACAATCGAATACCTTGCGTTAACCCTTTGACACAGAATTGTAAATAATAGAAAATTACTAAGATATTACATATTTTTTAAAGTTCAAAATATTATCTAACTATGAAAAAATATTTAAAAATACTTTTGTTCTTATCACCACACTTAACGCATGAGAAATATATTATGCTTCAATTCATATAGTAAAGAAATTCCATCAATCACTGATGTGAAAATTTATATTCCGGGTCATCCAAATAATATATAATTTTTTGTGTTTAAACATCAAAACTGCTTGCAATTGTTCTTAGTTTAATATGCATCAGATAATGCTCTTGGCTTAGCGACACCATCCCTCTCTCTTCGTTCACTCTTATTTAAAACCTTGACGTAAGTCTTCCCCTTTGTCCAACTTATTTCTTCCATTCGGCACCACACCTACAGCTGAATAGCCTCAAATTTACGCTCATCCAGATTTAACATCCATAAAAAGCTGCACTCCATATCAAAGGCTGTGCTAATCTTTTCCTCACATCTTTATTCAGTGTACCAATCATCAACCCTCTTCTTTCAAATGCCTCTTTCGCTAAATCAATTCTTCTCATGATGAGAAGCTACTCCTCACCTCTGCGGCCCTTTTCCAATAAAATACGGCATGACCTGCTCTCCCTGCTCTAGTTCATTACTTTCTGCTTTAATGATTAACTTAGCTTTCCTACTAATATTTTCTACTCCATCGAGAGTATCTCATTACTTTTGTTTTCTTGTGGTTTATCCTCATCCCACATCTCTCGCATAGTTATATTAAAGCAATAGTTTACTGTTATCCTCTGACTGTCGGATTTAATATTGCCTGATCATCTACAAACCAAAATAACTCATTCATCCAGCCATATGTTTATTCTCAGCTAAAGTCCAAGCTATTCTACACTTTGAAAGAGTGCGCAAATATTTTTTTAAATGGATATGAATTAAGCATCAAACATCTTCCATTTTTTAGGTTGTTTGCCCTAATGACTATGGTCACCCTAGAAACCGTATTGCCACTACCCGTTCAATCACCGTAATATGGCGAATACCAAATCTATTACAAACCAGGAAATAAGATTTAAAATACTACATTTCAGGGAACAAAATTTAATGTAAAATGAGTTTATTACTATTTTTTTCATTTCGCCCTGCATGGGCATAGAGATGAACTATTCATAGGCCTTATTACTGCAATACACTACGATTATTAAACCTAGTCCTTATCTTTGCTGACAAGGACGTGATATTCCAGGAGGTAGAACAATGGAATGCTGACCGAAGGGTCCGGGTTTAGATTGTAACTGTGGATCTTCGGTAAATTTTTGTGATTTCTCGGGCACTAGATCTTCCTGGCAAAAACCACAGGTGGCACAGGGAAATGAACTGGCCCCCATACCCTGATGTCTGAATGTCACTCGCCATTGGGTTAAAACTCGGTGAGCTCTACCTTCTCCTATGAAACCAACCTTGGGGTTTGATAGCCGTGTTTATCTTTGGTCATAAATAGGAGAAAAGTGTTCATATATATTAATGAGAAAGATACTTTTATCTTATTATACCATTGATTCTAATATGTATACGGGCATATAAAGGGAAAAGGGAGCTTAAAACGTATTACAAAACGTTTCGTTCTAGACGTTTCGAATAAAAATGTTGGACGTTATACCTCTCGATGCTTTTTGATCAAAAAGTTCCATGATGGGCACTCTGGGGTATTTTTTTGTTAAAAAGTTTAAAATACTTCTTTTTTACACCCTCAGTATCACAATGAGTAAAAATACGCTTCAACATTTATCACCTCCATGTTACTAACATAGTATGCTAGGGGTGGGATATTTTATGTTTCATTTACTAAAATTGATTTTAGAAACGGCCTCGTGATCGGTTAAAAAAAACTAGTCCTTTAATAACCATAATTTTGTGCTTTTTCTTATAAGTTCTTCAACTATCCATTCTTCAAATTCCAACGAAGGCTTCAGTTGAATCTGCCATTTGGCGTCATTTTCAAGAAGATGGCAATCCTAGGATTGGCTTCCTTAAGCTCTTAACTTGCTTCTCCTCCCGGGTAATCTCGCCTGAAAATCAACCGTAAGGGCAAGCCGACTCCGGTAAAACAACATTTTAACTTGAGTGAAACGGAGATTGGCGCTGTCCACTTATTCCTTACTCTGCTTCGAGTTTTCAAGCGGTGACTTCATATTCAGGTGGACGTTACTCGTCCTCTCCAAGTACCCTCTCATATCGTAGATGGGGAGCCATCATGTCTATTCTGACTTTAATAGCTGTGTTCTGAAATAGTTTATCTGAATTACAGCCGAACATTCCACGTCGTATTTTCTGAGCAAAGACTAAAACGCGTATTTATTCTCCTTTTAAAACACAGAACGTTCACATGGCAATCACGTTGTCTTCTTTTGTTATATCTTCGTATTGTTTGTCTAATATCTTCCAATGACCTGATTAGTGTTATTATGTGCATCGTGATATTGTCTATTCCTTTGCACGATCTCGCATATACAGTCTCCCACGTAATTGGTGCGATTTTACGTAGAATTCACCCGTTTGTATCAGGTCCACGGTATATAGTGATGCATCGTCTATGGCGATTTAAATCGTTCGCCACCTATGAATGGTAACGATTCCAGTTATCCCAGATGTCGGTTTCTTTCCTCTTTATATTCTTCCGCAATCATTTTTATGTTTTAGTTGACAAGACGGTGACATTCCCGGGATGGCTGATCGCTTTTTCAGGATAATATCTTAACACACTGCTGAGGTTCTCTTAATGAGTCACTGCGGCGCGAACGATTCGGCAGTTTTTTCTTCCCCGCAAAGGGCCAAGGCCATTTTGGATGGAGCCCACTCTAATTTTTACCTATGCGTTATTTCATTGATCTGGGCTAACCTGATTTGCCTGAAACGGGTTAACAAACTGATTTATAATGTTGTTAGGGCGTCATCGGGTGTCCACTTCGTCAGTAGGCGCTTCGTGTTTTTAGGGTCGCGGAACATGATTCCATTATTTTATTTTCTAATGATTCCGGCAGTACGGCTCAATATTTTATGTACATCCCGTCTACATGAAGAAGCGGTAGGAACGTTTCTCTTGGGCCGTTGAGGAATTATTATTTTATGGGATTCTCCAAGGCCCCACACTGCTGTTTATTTTTAATTCGCCGACTCAAAAACTTTCTCTTCGCATCGGAGGTTTTGCGGCCCGGGCTTTAAGAGACGTTTTGATGACTATGGTCACGGCAAAGCATTTGTCGTGACGCACTAAATACTTAGTCCTAGTGTTGTTTCTTGCGTCTATCGTCGATGTGGGTTCTAACTCCGACTGCAGTCTGGGACAACGAATTGTGGTATTTTTGCAAATTTGGGCTTCTCGAAAGAAGCGTGAATCAGTTATCCATTGGCATTTAATTTGTAAAAAAATAATAAAAAGAAATGTAATATTTCCACTCAGATAAGCTCCATTATCTATTGTAACATCATCCATTATTCTTTACTTTTTTGCTAAAGTAAATAAAATTCACAGATATTGTTATAACGTAGATGAGATGCCTGGATTATTTTACAAGGACACATCAATAATTCTTTGCGAGCTTAAAAATACTTTATCTCGTGGAATATTGGAGTAGTGATAAATTTCAAACACATTCACGTTTGGACCATGGGCTATTGACTCGAAAGGGATTTAGGGATAGATGATAAACCAAAAGTCTTGATAATGCTACCTGCAGCCTGCTTCATATGCGTTTCGGCTTACGTTTGGAACGAACAGCCACTCTTTTTGCTAACATGTCATTCGGAACTTGTAACACCGCAACTATAAAAATATTTTTATGTTGCCATTTTCGCCAGAAAGTTTTTTTTTATATTGCCATTTAAACTTTCTTTCACAGGTCACCCCTTATTTATTTTCGTAAAACGGTCGATTTTTCGTTCCTCCCACCGGAGACGTCGTCATTAATTGAGTTAAGCCATTATAATTTAATTCTGGAAGCCTACGGGAGCATATTTTATAAAGGTATTTATGGAGAGTTGAGATAATAATTAAATCCTGGAGAGTGATTCCTCTTCACACCTTTTAGACTATATAGGAACCTCTTCAAAATTAAATTACCGCTGTAATAAATGTTTAGTTACTGGTCGTCACGTTACATTATAGAAACGTATGATAAGATGTTAATCGAACAATTGCATATGAATGCAGTAACCCAAATTTTACCACGACAATCAAGTGTAATGTTTAATTTTAATACACTACGGAAGAATACGAAGTCCATTACTAACTATTTTATGATCTATTAAACGTCTTCTTGTTCATATGCAATTATTTTGGAGTTTGCATAATATGTCAAATCGAAGTAATTGAAGATATGTATTTAATAATACCTTGTCGTTGATAAGTGTAACTTTCATGAAGTCGGATGATTTTTCGAGGTAAATTATAAGATCTAGTATGGAACTAAATCTTTTTAAACAAGGTTTTTGAAATGATCTATCAAAATTGCATTTACGGATTATATTGCCCAATAAGTTATCATACTTAAGTACCGAGTCATAAAATCAATTTATGCATAATGTTATATTTTTCATAAGTCAATTTTTAATTAAGTTCTGTTTAGTATATTATAATATCAATGGTTTTTTTGCTATTTTATTTTTTTTATTATTGGTTACTCTTCGCAAGTAAGTTACTCGTCAGAGTATTTGTCGAGGCCTGGTAATAAGAACGTGAAACGAAATTATGATTGATTACACGCCCCCAGGGATATGAAACCACAATACCTAACCGTCTCGAACCCGAGAGGAGCAGGCACTCGAGAAATCAGATCGGTAGCGGGCAACATGGCCGACTGAATTCATGTCACACCGAAATTTCACGTCTGAATTTGGTGCGTTGAGAATGATTACGAGAGCAATGGGTGCGTGGAGAGAAAGCAAACGAAACCCCCGAGCTAGGAAATGCACGTGTTGCCTCGCAATGAACGAACATGATGCGGGGGGACCCACGGTAGTTTAATGCGTTCCCGTTTCCCTCCAACCCCCCCCTAACCCGCCACCTTCTCCTCCTGAATTCACTCTTTCTTAAGAGGAGGTAGGGTACGCCCCGATAACGGTCACGCCGGGGGAAAGTCCTTAAAAAGAAATTTCCTTTTCAAACAACCCAAGGAATGGAATTTCGCTTGCAATCAAAAGCAATGACCCGAGGGTCCGAGTTGGAATCCGAATGATGCCGCCGGATATTCCCAGCAAATCTCAAGCCGCGTGATATTGTGGATGCTATATTTTTCTTGGGAAACCATAGGCTAAGCTAGGAAATAAACTGCCTTCTCCCTCTCCTAACCGGCCCTGGGCTTGAGAATTTCACACGCCCTAGGACTTCGTGTCTTTTGTAGAGCACTGCCCTCACCTTTAAACCAGATTTTTGAAGGGGATTGAACAAATGAGAGAGGAGTGAATATTTGTCGATCGATTTCCACAGAACCGTGTGGTTGATATTCTCTGTTTCCATTTTTCATATTACAAAATTTTGAGCGGCTCACGTTGGCGAAATCGGCAACACTGCCTTAAAATAATAACAGAATGATAAACCGTTGAATCCAACTGATTGGGTCGTCATTTCATAGATTAGCTTTAGTTTATGCCTGCAACTTATAGAATTATCGAACCCATTTAAAAAATGTTTGACTTTTAAAAAAATATAGATTTTTATGTCTCAATATTGTACCGTTTTTTATTAAATTTATGCACGTTTCATTACCTGCAATCTTTTGAAGTTATCACTAATTATATGTATGCCAGTACTTATTTATGCAAAACTTATTGAGTGATTCGCCGAATGTTGGCTTTCAAAAAGTTGAATCTAGGTCTGATAGTTCATCTCCATTTTCATTTTTTTTCTTCTTTTTCTTCTAATATCTCAGGCGCCCTGAGTATTAAAAATATTGTGTTCATTACTGCGTTAAAATAGCTCTTTCACTTCTTGTTTGGTTTTTCTCTGGTTTGATATGGATAGTTCGATTTAGTTTGGGTAGCATATCCGGCCAGAACGTGGGAGTATTCGTGGTTTCAATACACACAGAATTAGAGAATTAATTACTCTTGTTCTGCCAAATGTTTTACTAACACCTGATCACGCATAATTTCACTCAAGGGAGCGAAAGTAAGAGTCAGTCCCTGGCGCCAAAAGGCACGAGGATAAAGGATTGTCACCAGTGATTTATCGTTTGCATAATTACCCAAAGTGATGACGGGAAGTCCTTCAATGTTTTAAAATAACACTAAGTCCCGGTTTTATAATGTCTCGTTTACTCCAGTGGTTACTTAATATGGACGTTAACTTAACTTAAAAACTAATGACAAATCGATTTTATAAACTGTTAGGAATGCTCATTAGTGAATGTGAACATTAAAGCTGAGCATAGTAACCATCGTTTGTCACTTATCAGTGGTTTTGAACTTAACAAGCAGTTATAAAACTGAGTTTTAGTCTTAAACAAGTTAACTTCGTTGCAATTTTCCACAGTTAAAACTTTATTGCCGACCATGGTTTCGATAGACTGTATCATCATCAGGTCCTGATGATGATACAGTGTATCGAAACCATGGTCGGAAATAAAGTTTTAACTGTGGAAAATTGCAACGAAGTTTTTATTATGTCTCGATTCCACAACATCACGCCTGACTCTTCACTTTTCGTTTTTAAACAAGTTAAGTTAACCGTAAGTTTAACGAGACATTATGAAATCTGGGAATTAATGTGATTGTTTTTTGAGCATCCTTGAAAGGCTGAGCCAGGAAAATTTTCCTGCGCAAATTGTTCACCATTTTACAACCAAATTTTCCTAGTTGCCGAATACCTTTTATCATATACATGTTGTGTTAAAGTATGCGAAACATGCTCATTCTATCTTCGCTACTTTTTTGCGGCATTTTATTTGAAACTCAGTGCCGTTGTTATTATTATTATTATTAATTTTAATATGCGTAATTTGCCAAGTGCCCACTTCTTGATCATTTGGTGATTTCCTTAAAGATTCGCGGCAATTAATTCAGTCGTATATTAACGAAAATAAAAAAATATACCGCTTATTTTATTAGTTTACCATTGGATACCAATACAATGCACGAGACAATATTTCTTTTCGCCGAAAATATTCTTCTCAAATTCTCCAAAATTTCATTTGAGCCATCGGCGGTAGTTATGAGAGTCATACATTAATTTAGAGCCTTTTCGCAGACGGAAATAGACAGTTGTCAAATTTCCTACCAAAGATTTCGAAAGTGTAGTAGCCAAATGACAAAATAATTATCCTGGAAAAACATGACTCAAGGTGATTACAAATGATAGAAGGTAGCATTATTTGATGGTAGCAATTTCATGCAATGCTTCTTTTCTTCATTTTTCTCATGCATACAAAAAGTTTGCTAGTGTCAGTAGAACGGCGTTTTACCCAGGAAGAAATAATGATGGTAGTTCCAACGCTATAGAAAAAATGGTATTGAGAAAATGTGTGATAAATTATTTTATGTAACTCAGGTGAAGGCATACAAATATTTTTAGTCACATATTTTTGCGAAAACAAAAGTAATTGATACCGATTGCCAGTCACATTTCCTATTTGGAGGGGCATGAGTTCTACCAGTATGGAGCATAGAGAGGAGAAGGCTCGGTTACCAAACGGTTTTCCTGGATTGAAATAGGAATGACGCCCCTGAACACCCTCAGCTTCGACCAAGTTGTCTGATTTCGCGGGCTCCAGGTCTTCCTGCGAAATGCATTGCTCCCCCGGTCTCTGAATGTGTGAATGTTTATCTTTGTTTGGATTAATATAACGTGAGTTTTGCTCTCACCTTTCGTATTAACGTTCTGGTCGATATCTGTTTTGACTTCCCATTTTAAATAATTATTTTAGAAGGAAACAAAAGCATCTTAAAGCGTCAATTTGTGATAAAAAGAGACGTTTCAGGCCGTGATATGGTGCAAAATCATGATTAATTAAACATTGGCAATTTTCCGCAAAATAAAATTTACTTTGATTGCACCTACACATTAAGCAATAATGTATTTACATTGAAACCGGTCGCATTAAATTTTATTTTGTGGAAAATTGCCAATTTTTAATTTTTCAATTTGTTATATTTTCTCGTTATTTGGCTAGAAATATAATTTGGTTGATCCTAACGAAAAACCACCTTTTGTGATGTTTCAACGCACACCATGAAAAAAAATATTCAATATTAGAAATGGTCCGGAGAATACTGGGTTCACCGTTGTATTCTATTTATTCAGAGAAAATATACCCAGTCAGTCTGAATATGTACACCAATGGAGAACTTAGAGGTCAGGTAGATCTTTTTTTTTAAAACTGCGGCGTTTTTGTTTGAGTAATATCACTATTTGCCAGCCGACGTCTTCAATCATTTCACGAAGCAATTACCCGTAGCTTCTGTTATTTTCTCCCATATGTTTGTGTGAAGATAAATTATTCTGACTTAATAATCTAACGTAAAAACTTAAAATTTGTGTACCGAATTTTGAGTAAAATCTAATGCTTTTCGAGAAAAACGATTTCATTTCGCTGAAATGGAACATATACTTGATACATAACGTTTATTGTGTCAGCAGTGACGTTTATTTTTTAAGTCTATCGATTTTTTTTCAACCCAAGTAATTATTTGCTTTCGCCTCTCGTGTAGAGGAATAGTTCAGTGTGAACATTTCGATTTACTCTATAAAGACTCGAAAGTTTGTTTTGTAAATGGTGGAACTGATATTTTATGGTGAGAATGAAAATGCCAAAAACTATGGAATATAGTATATAGCGTTCTATTTGATAACGGAATGTTAAACTCTGTTATAGAGGGGGGAACGTTAGGCAAGCTCGGAAGTAATAGGATAAGTATGTTGATCGGAATGAAGGGAGAAAGTATGCAAAATTAAAGAAAAGTTTGTTGTAATATGAAGTGTCGAGTTGCGTTTTGTTAGGATAGGACAAGAAATGCAGCTATAATTAATTCTGTGTCCATGCAAAACCAACCTTAATCGTTAGACTACCTTAAGCACATACAATATATGTGATATGTGTAATAAATGCGCAAACTGGGCATTCTGGGGGTCATGACGCGGACTATAGCCCCGCCCACTAGCAGCGCTAGTTGCCTGAGACCCAATGAGCCGTCTGTGCTTGGCGGATCGTCGATCTGTGCGTATGGTGCCAGTTATATCAGTTTTTGTTGTCCTTGTTTTTACCATTTGTCGAAAATGGAAATTGACGAAATCACGGAGCAACGGATCAGCATCAAGTTTTTTGGTGAATTGCGGTAAAAGTGATCAAGAAATAACTGAAATGTTGACAGCTGTTTACGGTGATAATGCTCTAAAAAAAACATACGTTTTCAAGTGGATTAAGCGCTTTAAAGATGGCTGACAAGATACCACGGATGATGCAAAGACGGGACGACCTTCAATCACCTGTGCTGACGACAACATTGATCGTGTGTGGTCCCTTGTCCTTACCGATCGTAGAAAAACTGGCCGAATGATAGCTGAATTTTTAGAAAATCAACAGTTCACACTATTTAAACCGAACATGATGGATGGATCCTTCACCATGATAATGCACCTGAACATTCAGCATTGATTGTTTGCCAGTTTCTGGTAAAAATTCAATAAACATCCTTGATCATCCTCCTTATTCGCCAGATCTCACCCCCTGCGACTTTTTACTATTTCAAAAATGCAAAAATGTGATGAGGGGACATCACAGGGAAGATGTGGACAGAATAAATCAAGAAACGACGATAAAATTAAAAAGCCTAACTGCCGAGCACTTCAAAGGGCGCTTGAAACTGTGGAAAAGAATATGGAATAAGCGCATAGCAACGAATGGAGACTACTTTGAAGGGGATCATATCGATGTGGACTAAATTTTGTACAATTAAGTTTTAATGGCCTCAGTTTGCGTATTTATTGGGGAGATCTCGTACACACCAGTTATCCCATAGTGGAATCACTACCATGGCTATTCGTGCCACTGTCTCATTTTCATATGGAGGCGCTTGAAGTATAGACTTATGTGCCTAACTATACAAGATATAACTTGAAATGCCTATTTCCGATAGAATGTACTTCTAGAAGTCGAGTGATATTGATACGCTAATTGGAGCTGAAATACGGTGACAAAATCTATCTCACGCTTCAGCCGCTTATAAAAACCCTTCACACCTCGAGGTTTCACAGTATTTTGCACTTTATTGTGATTTTTGTAATCCTGCAGAAAATACAGGAACCATTCTCTAATATATTTATCAAACGCTCAGCATTCATAATCGACATCCGTTAGCTACGTAGTATCTATATCTTGATGTAGAAGGAATTTTCCTAATATGTTCTATAGGAAAAGATACGAATGTATGGACTACTACGTGCATATGCAGTCATAAATGTCATTGATATATATAATTTGAGTTAACATTTGCATAAAAAGTCATGAAGAAATAATCGGGAAAAGGCGGTGGTTGAAATCGGAAGCAAATTGCATAACTATTACGGGTAATTATAGCGGAGAAGCTAAGTCGTACACGCCAATGTCATATTCTTGAAAAACGCTGTAAATAGGAAGTAATTTCATTTATTCTTCAATAGCTTATTCTTTCTACGACACTATTATCCACCAATTTAACCATTCCAACTGTAAGGTGAATAATGAACGCATTCATTTTTATTTATCTTCCCTCTTGGTACTCTCTGAATCCAAATTTTCCTTTTATATCATACCACAATTTAGGCTTGTATAATATCCTACTGTTTCAGGTTTCACTTTGTGGAAGTATTTCATAGCCATATTAGTAACAAGTTCTTTTAATATGGTTGCATAACATCGTTTAACTTTGTCTTTTGGATCCAGATTTATTTATATAACTGTTGGGCTCTGTAAATAAGATTTCATTTTGTTGATAATTCCATTTACAATGTAAATTCAGTACCTGTGAACGAATAAGCCTCGCGAATAGGATATAAGCTGAGGGAATTTTTGTGAGACAGTATTTGTGTTAATTGGGAGAAGTTCGTACATCTTCGTGGCTTCAAAATATCCTTCATGTTTTAAAGATAATAAAAATTGAAAATGAATTCAAAATTAAAAAAAAATACTTTCGCATGAATATGACAATTGTGGAACCTCGTAAAACGGGTAGCTAATACCTGGTGCACCTGATTGATTCCTTCAGAGAAACGTTATGAGGTCGAAGGGTAGCGATATCGTGAGAAGCGCGAATAAGCACACTATACGATTAGTAAAATGGTATCCTTTTTCTATATATTACGAGGAGGCTATGAGATTTTTCAGTACCCCAATCGAGGTGCCTTTTAATGGATTCCTTACACGTACGCGCCAGCAGGTTGACCGCTATTGTGGGGGGATGGCGTTAGGCCTCGAAGCATCTTCATTAATCATCCATCACCACCCTTTTCAACGGGTGACATTGCCTTCTATTATCTATTTCCGATAGGTTTAGATGACTTGGTTAGCAGCTATAGATAGCATTATATTTGAGATTCACGAGGGCAAAGAAAATCTAAAAGGAGGAGGCTCCTTGTCCTTCAAACTCAAATCCCACCAGCCGACGCCCTCTTACGTTTACTATTCTCTCAACGCTTTGGGGTTTCACGCTGGAGAATTGACAAATGATGAGGGTCATTAAACCATGTAACGATTCTTATGTGCTGTACTCTTTTCAAAATACTTGGCTGAAGACGGTCGACTTGTTAAAGTGACTTTCGCATTCTTGTCTTTATAATTCGTCACCTTCGATGATAGACTTGAGGGATCACGTTGTGATGATTATCGTTCACAAGAAAATCCACGTCGAATGACGACAGCTATTATGGCGGGAAGGGGAGGATGGTATTGCGGAGTGCCTCCATCTTCGTTGAGGGAAAGACTCGACTTTCGCAATTCCTCTCGTCCAATCCACCGTACCACTCCGCGTCTCCTCATTTTTCTCTCACAATTCGCCTTGGTTCAAGTTGAAACAAAAACAAAGGCCACACCCACATTCTCTCGTTACGTAGTCACGTTTTAATTCATACTGCCATAACCTATCACTTGTGAGTTTATTTGATCTAAGATTCACGTGCAGTGCTTGGCCGTGTCGAACTCGGATAGGAATTGCTTTCAACTAGCAGACGCCAATTACTGTTTCTTCAATGTATAACAGCAACTTTATGGTTATTATTCTCGTGGACGCGTAAGTATTCTTCACGTAAGCATTCTTCTCTGAAGAGGACTGCTTGGCCGGCGAAACACTTGGTGTCAGGTTTTCTCTAGGCACTTACCTACCCCCGATACTTTTTTCCTTGATTTTTGTTTGTATTTGTGGGTCCCTGGCATTGGAGTAATCCTTGTAAACCCTGAATGCGTGAGTGAGTGCAATTCACAAAGTTCTGAGACACCCGAGTGATTGAGTGATTGCGTGCTTACGTAAGTCCTTTTTCTTTCCTATTGTATTTATGTGTGTTTGACGGGTCCCTGACATAGGAGGAATCCTTGTAAATCCTGAACAAGTGAGTACTTGTGAGTCGCAAAGGTCAAACACCCGAGTGATTGAGTGAAGGCGCGTTTCCGTAAGTCTTTTCTGCTTCGTTACATCCGTTTTATAATTTTTCATTCATTTGTGTGATTGATGGGTTACTGGCATAGGAGAAATCCTTGCAAACCCTGAATGAGTGAGTAAGTGCGATTTACAAAGTTCTAAGACACCCGAGTGATTGAGTTAATGCGAACGGGAACTTGGGCCTCTTCTCTTTAAGTTTTATTGTTTTTATTCGAGTGTGAGTTCAACGGGTCCCTGGCATAGGAGATATCCTTGAAAACTGAGTGCGATTTACGAGAGTGAATGTTCTTCCTTAACAATTCCTAGTGATCGAGGGGTTGTGAATTTGGTTTATTTTTTATTAATTTTGCCTTTTTGTGTGTAATAGAGTTAAACGTGGGTCAGTGTTTCCCAAACACATCCGAGTGACCTAGTACGTGTTCCCTATCCCTTACTTGTAACTTTGTTTTATCTCCACCTCTTTACAAACATAGTGCCAATCAAGTTCACGGTCTCAACTATCTCGTTTTTATTGCTTCACGACCGTAGGTACTTTTATTTTCTATTTGCAATGAAATAATTTGACGCTTGAGTGAATATTTTGGTTATAGGAATACTAAATTGTGAGATAGTGTGCCGTGGGATATTAAAATAATAAAGACAGTAGGAATAAATGAAACCCATCCATGGAACCCCTGACCCGGTGGAAGACCTGAGAAAACTTCATTGAAAAAAATGCAATCTTGTTTCTCAAATTTAAGAAAACAAGTACATAAAATATGGAACCATATGGTAATACTAAGAATCATGGCTAGAGATCTATTTAAATGGAAAAATAACTTCTATGGCGTATATCAATCAGGGTTCAGAGAAGTAGCTGAAACATATGATACTACCACAATAATGAGAGAATTGATAGAAAGGGATTCGCAGTATAAACATGGTATAATTATTGATTCACCTATTTCCAGAAAAAAATCTTGGGAGAATATAAAAGAAGTAGTAGTAGTAGTAGTATTTAGGGGAGGCGACCGACAGCTGAGGTCATTTGCGCCAATTAGGTATGGATGGGAAAGGAGGAAGGGTGGAGAGAAACCCGGCGTCGGCATTTAGCCTACTGTTAAAGAAAGGCGCCAAGGGGTCCGCAGTTTAACGTCACATCCGACGGACGGCGTGCTCACCCAAAGTGCCTTCCACACAGCACCTTATGTAGGGATCGGGATACCACTGTAAAATATATGCTGTCTCCAGAATTCGGAACCCGGGCACTCTCGGTTGAAAGCTATTACGTTAGCCACCACACCATCCCGATACCAAAACATAAAAAGTGAGACTTGAAGGGTAAGAAGAGGCTGTTAGATATAGTTTGTGCATTTAACGCGGCAAGAACAAGAATTGGAAAAACCTGAGATTGGAGTACAAGCAGCATACGAAATGATTAATTCAGCTGATGCTTAAGATTTAGTTAGCCATTCAGCTAAGGGATTGCAATCATTTGGCATGATAGGATCATTGCATGAAGCATAGAATGAAGATAAATGATGAGAAAAAAGTAACGAGAATCTCAAGAAGTAGGAGAAGAGTAGGTGAGGGGGAAGTTGTTGAGAGGGATTCTAAGAAGGGAGAAAAAGTGGACGGTGGAGACACCGGACCCGTGGGATGCTAATGGGTGTGATGTAGACGGGTAATTATTGGAGAAACGAGGAAGAGGAAAAATGGAATTGGTATTTTGGGTGGAATGAATGGGCGTAGAAATTATTTCAAGCTGAGGAAAGGGGTAATTTGGCGAAAACGGATTTAAGTTTTTGAGGAAGTACTTTAACCGCCGACAGCAGTACGCAGTTACGCTTAGGGAACGTGCATAACACATCTCTCATCGTTAGTCTACATCTGATGATGATTTCCTTATAAGAAACTTGATAATATTCGATTATCTTCGTCTTCTTTCGCGAAAACTGCGTTGGTTTAATGCTAGAGCACTTCTGGCAAAAAGAGTTAGTAGGGATGGAATTGGAAATGATGCCGCCAGCATTTAGCGTTCTCCAAGAAAGATGCAGATCTTTATAAACGTTTCACGCCTCGAAGACCCTCTCGTTTGAAAATAATGAGCCATCTCAGTAGGGCCAACGTAAAGGTCTTGTTACCCGGAAATAGAGGGAAGATTACGAATTATAGAAAAAGCTTTTCCACTACGGAGTATTATTAATGTACTCGTGTGTCACAGGGATCATAGCGAAAAGAATTCCTGCGCCGTGAGTTATTTTTTGAAGGAGTGGGAAGTGATCTATTCATGTACAAATTTTTTCTTCTATTACCTGTGTTAACTTAATTATTCTACAGTTGTATAGTTCGTTAACGGAATAAGATCTAATTACCTCTTCTTCTGCTCCCGTTCAAAAGGCCGGAATCCGTTAATTACGAGGAAAAATACGATTACATTGCGTATTTTGTCGATATTTCATCGCCGTAGGCCGATACTGTAAAAAATATTGGCAGTAAGTTAGACATGCTGGCACATTTTTCGTAATATTTAGTGATTTATTTTTCCATGGCCATGTTAATGAAGTAAATGTATGCTAAATTTAAGATGCATATGCCTAGACTTTGGCTGAGTAAGTACAGAACGAGTCCTCTGGTACTTAACATTACGACAATGACATAACTTGCGATAGCAAGCGCATCAGCATAAATATTTAAGGAATTCCTTTTCCTCTGCTACATTTTTACTTTCCCGGACAATAGCTTCATTTAGCCAACAGTTCACGACTCCGGGATAGGATTCAGAGTACTCAGAACCATACCATGGATTCGATCCCGATATCCTCCAGCTAGCAAAGCAGCGCTCAATCCTTAAACTGCTGCGTAGATACTTACTTCACAATATTAGTTATAACTCTGAGTGAACACATGACGTTATTGAAAATAAATGTCATGGAGGCACTGGAATTTCTTTCTCCCCATCTCACTCGCCGTGCATCTACGCCATTCCCCGAGAACCGCCCCGTGGGCATGAGGCAGAAGTTGTCATGGCACCTACTTGTAATTACATAATGGTGGAGATTTATGCAGTGCGCGTAAATGGAAATTACTAGGCTTTTCGAGCAAAATTGCTACGTTTCTTAAAATTTTGTTTTATCGTGAACGCAAAAATGTATGCAGCGCTCTATTATTAGAGTCAGTGAAAGTTTCTACTTATATTTTCTATGATGGAGCTTTTATTTCGCCCTTTTGGGCTATTAATGGTTTAAGTAATTGAAATTACCATTGAAGGTGTTATCTTTATTTTAAAAATTACTTTATCCAAAAGCTAAATTGCTTAGTTTCTTGTTTAGTCCTTTACTTTCCCAGTTACTGTTATTCCCGCGGCTGTCATTATATTTTCCCAGTTTTCCACCACTTACGTAAATTACCTTCGAATGAAATTGAAGAAAAAAATCACCAAAAGCAATTTAAATTAAGTGTCGAAAGTCTATTACGTCCTAGTGCCACATTCTAGGAACATTGCCATTCCGTATTCGTTGATACGATATATTACGATGTATTCGAAAAACTATCGAAGCAGTTAGTTTCTAATTGCTTTTAAATGAACACCGTTTCCCGGATTCGATAATTAAAAGATTAATTCGCGTCTTATACGTAAACAGTTGATCGTTTTTCTTTTATATTTTTTTAATTAAAAAGTTTAACTCTTACAGTGTTCCTGGAGAAATATAAATATTAGAATTATTAAAATCGCCTGTGAGCAATGGAATTAGAGAATATTTAGTTTCCTACGGAGTTGATGAGAAATATAAGCATTTCAAAAAGGAATTGGGAATGTGAAAATTACAGAATGCTATGATGAAACGTTTAAACAAGTATATGCCAATGTAATGATTTGCATGTTGCGAAAGAGGCGATTTTCACGGGAACTTCATTCACACAACAATTGGATAGTTAGTGGAGCAGACCAAGGAAGGCTAGCAGCTTTTGATGTGTCGAATAAAGGGTAACAACTGTTGAATGGATACGAAAAGACAAGGAAATAAAGGTACACTCTGAAGTAAAGAAGAAAGCACTCCAAAACACAATAAGGAGGATAAGGAATTGTCGCAAAGACCATACCTACGAGACAGTGGATTTATGAATAGTAATGAAATAATGGAAGAAATGGATGAATGTAAAATGAATAATAAGGGATCAATACGTGAATAGAAATAATAAATATGTTTAAATTAGAGTTGTGATAATTAGCGTGGATTCTACAAATGCAAAATACCTCGCAAGATGTCGCGTAAGGCGTGTGCTGTGGGGGTTTAAGGATACCAGCCATTCATGCACAAATTTAAGTTCATGCATGCATTTAATATAAATGTTCTCATACACTCAAACCCATAAACTCAAATAATGCCTGTATTAGAATGGAATAGGATAATTATGAAGCAGTGTTTTAGAACGAAAGCCAATATGCATGAATTTAAGTTTCCTCGAGGTGCTGGTATTGGAATTTGTCCACAAAAACTTGTTAATAATGACATTACCCTCAAAATACACCCATATGCGATAAAAACAAATGGTATTTTGAAAAGAGATGAGAATGCACAGAGTATCACATCCGCATTAACACCCACTGTAGGACAAAGCTGAGCGTTAAACGATTCTGTGGGCTGCTTTGCCGAGAGTAACTTATTTATTAACCTCATTGAAGACTATTTTCGCTGTTGAATAATGTTCTGTAACAGTCCTTCAACTTCTTTCGTCTTTGGGCTGTTTTTCCATAGCTTAAAACTTAAGGAATTGATTGGTTAGGTCTTTTTCGGTTCATCTCCGCTTCAGGTAGGGTAAGCGAGCGGAGTTTTCGCTTGAAGTGGCACCGAAATCGCCCGGTCTCGCTAAGGCATTCGTTCGTTGCGTAACACTAATGTGGTAGAGGACGAGGCAGCGCAGCGTGACGGTTAGAGGGGTTACGGGGCAACTGCTGAGACTAAAATCAGCGTGACTTCACATATAATAAGTTGCTTGGGGTGCCGATTAAAACATATTGCACATTTCCATGTTGTGTAACGCTTCCGCCCTCGTTCCTCTCTGTGAGTTAACTCCATTCCATGCGATGTGGAGAGGGATATTTTTTTCCTGCTGGTGACGCTGATAATTGATTTTTCATTTATTTAAAACGTGGCTCTTGTTTTTGGATGACGCTCGCTGCCCTTTAGTCGTTGTCCTTTAGTCGAATGGCGTAATCGCTCGTTTATGATTTTCTATGGTTTTAAGTCATCTGGGGAAAGTAATTAAAATTTGGGTTTTGCCAAACGTATTTTGAGTGGTTTAAAGATTTACGAACGAGAATTTATTCTTATTCTTGGAATCCATTTAGAGTGTGCGCTCCGTAAACGGAGTCAGGCTGAGAAAACTGCATTCCTCGAATCAAAAAATTTCAACGTTTTAATGGCTACACGATTCGCTCATATTTTTTTGGTGATAATCTGAAAAGTTGCAATCACGATTCCTGCAGTCTGGTCATTTTAGAGAGGAGAATTGAATTCTGGTCTGAAAAAACCGAAAAAATGATGCTAATGGATTTTCTCTCGAATTTAAATTAATTCATTCTCTTTTATATGCTTCGCCATCTCTTTCCGTCGCAACGTATCTCTGCCAACGCTCCTACTCGTGCAACATTTGTGGTAGTAACGGAATACATTTGGATGTCTGTGATACGAACATCTATACTGGAGGACTCTAGGGAAAAAATTCGCAGCTATCTAGAAGGAATACACATTACATGGATATCTTATTGCATTTTTTGAGCTAATGTTATAAAAATTTTGACTTTATGCGAGGGGGGACCCAAAAATAACAAGAATTTTCTCATAGATTCTTTATTTCTCAATATATTTACATTAAATTTTGTTCACCTTCAAAGTGTTCCCCATTGACCACAATCCTCTTCTCCAAACGATGCTTCTATTGTTCGAAACATTTCTGAAATTCATTTATCGGTATGTCCTTTAGGCCTTCTAGTGATTTTGGTTTTACCTCCTCCACAGTGTCTGAACGCTTTCCTTTCATGTCCCTTTTGAGTCTGGGGAACAAAAAGAAGTCACAGGGAACTAAATCCGGTTAGTAGGGGTGGGTGAAAAATCGATGTCATGCCGTTTTTTTTCAAAAACTGCATCACGGAGAGGGCGGTATGATCCGGCGCGTTGCCATGAAGGAAGAACCCGTCGCCTGTGTTCGCCATATCTACTCTTTTCTTCTGCTCGTATTCACCTTTAAAAAAGTAGCAATCGGCTCCGCTATACACAGTCCCACTCTCGGAGTTGTGAATGAACTCGATACTATATTATTTCAAGGTAAATGGCGAGGCATTCGATATACACGACTCGACATTGGCTTTAGCACCTAAGAGAAGGGAGGTCACAGTTGAGAGTTTGACTCACCACGTCACTCCTTTATGTCTAACTACATTTCACCTTGGTGTACATAAAACACAGGATGAACCACCATATTGGAACACTGAAATTGCAGCAGCGTAACAGGAACTTGAATTTTTTAATTTATGTTGATCTTACGCCATTGCGTAGTTTTCTTAATTACTAGCGAAGGTGGTTTCAAGACTTATGCCGAAGCTAATCTGGATACCACTTGAATGATTTCATGAACGATTGAGAACAAATCCGGGTACGTTTTCCGAATGAATTATTTCTGAATATTTGGTGGCGATTTTTTTTCCCGGTGGTGGGTTGATTATAAGCTTGAGAAGACTTTGATGTGTTCCCGTAAAATTGAGGTTTGTCCGGTGGCGCAAAATTGGTATAAGCAAACCCTCGGATGACTCAGCATTACTCCAATATCACTTTCCCTCGATTATATTTCCATTTATCTGCCGCAATTCTCCGCAAGTAGGTAGGTAATTTTCGTATTCGATCTATTATGAGGTTATGCGGATGGGATTTAGGCGTTGCACTTGTCACGGAAAGTCAGTAATTTTCATGATTTGGCGTTTTTTAACGAATCAGATATTTAAAAAATTCACAAGATTGACGTGGATAACCTATGTCTAGGCGGCACCCAACGAAGTCCAAGAATCAATTTTGTGGAATCAGGCGTGATGTTATGAAAGGCGAACATGATCTCTTCGTAGCAAATAATAATGCTTTTATTATTATACTACTAATTATACTGTATAAAATTATAACACACATCACAATAATATAATATATTACTTATTATTACAATATATTAATGATTATATAACTGTATACTTTATACTGTTAATTGTATATTATTATATTGTTATTTTACTATTAATAATTAAAAGTGGAATATTGTATAATTATTTACAACAAATCGATAGCATAGACCAAGAAAATTTACTGATTGAGGGAATGTACAGGGTCCGTACAAGAAATATCGTGACTGGTTCGCTGTAGCCTCAACGGTGCGGTGGATGGGGGTCCGACCGGTCGTCTCGGAAAGGGGGGGGGGTCCCCCACTACTCAGGCGCACTTAAGTTCAGTCGCCTCCGGGCATGCGTTGAGACAGGAGAGTGATTTTTGTGGCGTGTGATTGTTTGTGGTGTCGTCGCGCCAGCATGGAGCGCAACGAGCAACGCTACGCTGTGAAGTTTTGCGTTAAACTCGAGAAATCCACGTTGAAGATCCTTGATCTCATTAAACAGGCTTATGGGGATGATGCCTTAAGCCGCACAAGAGTTTTTGAGTGGCACATCAAAGACGAGCACCGCGTCGGACGCCCGACGACCGCTCGCACCGATGCTCAGGTGGCCAAAGTAAAAAATGTTTTGGACTCTGACAGGCGTTTAATCATCGCCATTATCAGTGATGATACCGATCTTCCAGTCCGAACCGTCCACACCATTGTAACAGAGGATCTTGTGATGAGGGAAGTGTTCGCGAAGCTCCTGCGGAAAGTCTTGAGCGAGGAACAAAAACTGTCGCGGGTGGAAATTTCGCAATAAATTTTGGGCTGCGTTCAGGAAGATGAAGATTTTCTCGACAACGTGATTACCTCAAAGGATAGCTCAAAAGGAGCTCAAAGGGTATCGATTCGACTCCATCGAGGCGGTTTAAG
Organism: Hetaerina americana; assembly: GCF_022747635.1. NCBI lineage: Eukaryota > Metazoa > Arthropoda > Insecta > Odonata > Calopterygidae > Hetaerina > Hetaerina americana. The sequence goes on along the minus strand of NW_027286625.1, from coordinate 6,801,031 downwards.
CCCCGACGACAAAGGCTCTCTGGAAACCCACTTCCAGCGGGCTTTTGACGAGTGGCAGACCCGCCGAACTAAGTGTATCGACGCAGCAGGAATGTATTTTGAAGATTATTAAGTGATTGTAATGATAACTGCGATGAAGTTTGATTTTTGGAACCAGTCCCGATACTTATTGTACGGGCCCTGTATCTAGTAATTTTCGTCTCCACCTATTCAGTACACGAGTCGAAACCAAGGTCTACTCAATAAATAATTCACTCCGTAGATCACCAAGTTATTTCCGTTTCCGTGATGGATAACTTCCACCATATCACGCCAAAAAGCATTTCTCCCGTCTTGATCCAATGTTCGGTGCAGTAGATTTTCTAGGTAGCATTTTAGTATTTAATTCATCTCCCTTCGTTTTTTGTGAACTGAAAAATGTATTATATTCCGTGAAAAATGATTTCCGTCAACAACAACAGTTGGATAAAATCAGTCGAATCACACCTCTTTTAATATGCGAGAGATCTTACATCATAGTGAAAGGTCCCATTGAAGTTAAATGCCTTCCGCTTCAGCGCCACTCGTCATTGGGAGCTGACGTAGCTGCGTAGGTGTCTATTACTCTTACTTTATCTCCTTCGCTTCAGTGTGCCAAACTCTGTGCTTTAGTGTACTAAAACCCTGGGGAAGGCATTGATTAAGTGGTTGATGCCAAAACTTCCAATGCCAATAATCTTTGTCGGTTTCAGGTCGATTGCTTAATTAGGCAAATGCAATTCACATTGAACGGAACGAAAGCTATCCTTACTCCTCTCGCAGTAAGACTATATAAGTGGGTTGATTGCTACTATTGTATGAACCTAACTTGGTTCGCCTATGATTCGTCAAAGTTGGGCACGGAGGACTTATGAGAAGATACTTTGGATTCAATGACAGACCCGTTTAGTGCAAAATTTCATGCTTGGCACTATTTATCTACTTTAATATCGTTTAGAAAATGAGCGAAAGCCAGAAAAATTGCCAAGGAAATTTTTCCGACACTTCTGCCATCTTTCAAGGCTCAAATATCATAATGATATTGTCAAATATTTTCGCAGCTGTTATCCGAGGACAAGTTTAGGAAAAATAAATACCGTTTATCCAAATGTTGGGGTAGGGGGTCTTCAATCCTCCTGTGAACGGCCTCGCTGTCTAAGCTAGAAAAAATCTTACCGTGCAACTAAGCAAGGTCGAGCTTAATTCTAGCTTCCTCTCCTTGGTTATGACCTTAAGACTTCTAGCAACGCCTAGATGTGCAAACGATATCTAGTATTAAATATGACCCAAGAAGTCGGGGAAGGAAAAGTGATACATTTTTATGAACTGTATACTTGATTTCGCTTGCAATATACCTGCTATAGGTGAAGTAGAATTATCCGGTAACTTTTTGAGAGGGCTTCCGGAATAGAAATACGACCCGTGCATATGCCATTATTCTCCGCCTATCATCGCAAAGGAAGTACTCAATTCGGGAGTACTTTCTTAAAGTATAAAAACAGAAATTATAAAGCATTTAAGTTCACTGAATTATCTACGCTTATAAAATAAATAAAAATGTTTATAATCTGACAATTTAATGCGAAAAATAATTTTATTTACCGGTTTTTGGTAAGATATTTTGATTGATATTAGCTTCACCAGGAGATCTGTTAGCCTGGAAAATTCAGCTTGAAGAAGGAGCACCAAAAACCGATGTCACCATGGGCTATTCAGAGAGACTTTCAAATTTCTTCCATTTCTACTACTTTTAGCAAGCGGAGATAGAGGAATTCCAATGAAATAGGAAGAAATGGAAGGAAGTGAAGCGCTAACGACCCCACGTTAAAAGCCGATGATGATAGATTATGGGTCAAAGTGCATACAGGTGTGTAAGACGAGTAATTGAACGAAGACGTGTTCCTCATTTCTCATTCTTTTAAGAGTATCCTTTAGTGTAACATACATATCTTGCTTGACAGATTATTGTTTCCAAGTCGTTAATGGTTGTTTGCATTCCAGCAACAAAAGTCTTCGGTAAAACGTAATCCAAAATGTCAAATGGACAGGTTCTCAACTGAATACCCTTTAAACACATAATTGAGGAATATCGTTGACTTTGGGGACTAATTATTGGCACTGCTATTTGCCATTTCAAAAAACTTCACCATTTAATAAAGTTGTGGAGTATTGGATGACGTTACTAGAAAAAATTAATTGGAGAAGGGTAGGGAAAATAAGTTGAATATGAAGGAAAACGACCGAGCAAGTGGGTTGTGGAGGGGAGAAGCTAGCTGAAGGAAAGAAGAAGGCAGAAAAAATGGATATAGGTAATATTTAATGGTAATAGTTTGCCGAAGATCAGAAAATGTTGGGCAAGCAAGAAATGTTGACAAGCTACGTAGGAATTTTGAGCGTCCTGTATGCATGAAAAAGCCTGATTCGAGAAAGTAAATAATTATTATAAATAATTTTTTCGCTGTTCAGAATTGTTTTGAAAGCCCACGGATGTGTTTTTTAGGAATTCAACATGCCTGTAACTGATTTTAAATAGAGACTAATTATTTGTAATACTCATAACAAAAATGATCTGGAATGATAAATAAACAGTTGGTAATTGATGGATAGTTAAGATCTGGGTGATATTTATTTTCCAATATGTTCCAACGTGGGTTTACATCGTAATATCGGGAAAAAGAGTAAAATTTACCGTTTCTGGTTCAAAGAGCATGTTCTTCAATATCAACAGTATTGCCAACACTGTTTGCCATAATTATCGAATATCCATATCATTTATCTTTGATAAAAAAACTTGTCATGTTGACACTAGTCTATTTCGTCGCAATAGTAATAATTATCGACCCTCAATATGTATGTTATGACCCTAAAATTAACCACAGGGTATAATCAGAAGAGCAAATTCGTAAAAAATCGATTTTCATCAAGTATAATATAATTGGCAGTATGTTCGTGTCCAAACTATCGTCAAAGCTGTCTCAGCAATGCAGAGTTATTATTAAAATAATCGATTAGGTACGCTGTTCATAATTGAATTAATTAACAATGAGTATGATGTCAGATGTAATAAATGAATAAAAAGTGTCACGTTTCGAATTCCTAGCCAAATGATCGCTGCAATTGAATTAACTCGGATGGTGACTAGGACGGCGGCAACTATTTTATCGAATGATTGAACTATGACCGTGAGTAATGATGAACTCGTATAGGAAGGGGTATGGCACAGGTAATAGTCTGCCTTCAGAATGAATTCTCACATGATTCAACTCCTGCGTGTAATTGGCCCCACATGCATTTGGACCTGATCGATATGAAATGCTCGAAATAAGGCCTTGATCCGTCTCCTATAGGAATAGGTATGACGAACAAAGCTCTACCTATCGAGTAGACTTCCATAAGGGTTCAATCACATGCTTAGTAGCCATGTTATATACAGGGACATGGTCGACGCCAGTCAACTATTGATTGTGATTGTTACCTTATTCTTATCGGCTAGATTGAATTCAACAAATCGAAAATCGAACTACAATCGTGATCTCACACATATCCATGAGTGGATGTGACAGGAGTTGAAGTCGACCTACAAAAGTCAGTCTCCCTCACGGGTCAACTCCTGCTTTGTAATCGCCGCATCATTCACATCTACGTACCTGCCTGGTCGCTATACGTATAAAAATTCGACAAGATGATGATACATCGACACATCGCATACGCTACCCCAAGGGGAAAGGTGAGACCGGATCGGATTTTCGTATCGTGCGAGACGTCAGTCCACGTTTTCCGGTCCAGGGGAGAAAACTGTATATTTACCCCCCTTCCCAGGGTTTGGGGTATCTATTGGTGGGGAAGAGGCATGGGCGGCGCCCCATCCCTCTCTCGTTTTCGCTCCCTTTTGTCTTCGATTTCATCGACATCATCATCATTAGCATCGCGGGCGTCATTTGTGTGGGACCTTCGCGGGGGTCCTTCCATGGGATTGGCCGCCGCGGTAGAGGAAGGGGGGAAGGAGTTTGGTCCGTGGGAGCGAAAGGGGGGGGGGGAGGCGTCGGGAGAGTGGGTCGGGGACGGGAGGGATAGTGGGAGGAGGAGGGGCGTTGGGATAGGGAAAAAAACGGAGGAAGGAGTTGCGTGGACTCGCCGGTTGCACGTTGGCGGGGTGGAGGGAGGGGGATGGGGAGAGAAGGTGTCGGAGAGGAGTGGAAGGGGGGGGGGGAGAAGAAGAAAAAAAAAACGGAGAGAATGAGATCGACTGTAACACACGGCTGTCTTATAAGCGGATTTCCCCATTGCCTCCAATTCCTCTAGTCTCTCAGTCGCGCTTCGAATTTCCATTAAAACGCCTCGCATTGTCGCGTCGCTCCGAGATAGTCTTGTTTCTCTACCGAAGAACCACTCCTCTCTGGGAAAGGGAAGAGGTCCGGATGTGTTTCGGGTTCCTTCTGAGGTGCCGTATTTGGATTCTCTTGTGATATAATTTATTTTCCATCCACGAAAAAGGTTCAGGTGGTCTGTTATCTCAGTGGTTTTCATTGTCGTGTGGGATCATTACATTTTTGTTCACGACGTTCTCGTCGGAAGAAGAGCCAGTGGGTGAATGTGTGACAGTTTCTCGTCAGGATCTCATCCGAGGCATCGGCAGCCCCAACTGCAGCGTGTTGCTGCACCGAGGTCTGCAGCACCGCACCATCGCCGTCCGTCGGCAGTTTCACCTCCCCAACTATCCCGATTGTCTCCTAACCATGGAGGGAGGAATCTTTATGCCCTTTCAGTAGATAACTACACCTTTTCTTCTGTTATCGATGAAAATCACCCCTCTATATTACTTTATTTTCAACCTCAGAGAAGTTTTATCGCCGGGATAAGAGTTCCCGCAAGCGTTTGAAAAAAAACAATATTTACTTTTAATTTGAGAAAAATTGGTGTTAAAAACAAATGATTATTCCTCGTTTTGATGATGAAAAATGTGTATGTCTCTTTGTGATTCGTTTCTGTCATTGCAAATTTTGTTTTCTCGTGTTGAATTCGTGTGAATTATGAATTAATGAATCAGTCCGATTTTATTCAAAAGTTTTTATTTCCTCGCTCTTTTCTCAACAGTTCAGGTCTAGATTTACGTATTCCCTTATTATTCGGGAACCGATATTTTCATTTTCACTCACACTTTCGGCTCCTGTTTACTCAAACCTTCCGCTGACTTGCTTTCGTTTTCTTGTCGCGATCTCCCTCCACGACGAGTCTCCTTCTCTGCATACGCATCCCTGATAGCTCCGCACCCAAATAGTTTCCTCGATTTCTCTATTCTATCTTACTTTCATCCTTTCCGGGAAAAACTCTCATAGATAGTCCTTCCTCCCTCTTCCTTCCACACCCCCCGCTCCCATTGCCACATCCCGGCGGCTATCGGCGGTCCCTCCGGACCCCTCTGATATTTCGTCTTGAGTCCGAGGACCAGGGGGTCACTAAGACGGCCCCTTGGATAGCGGAGGCTCGTGTGAGATGCCCCTTTGGTCTGCCGAACGTCACTCCGGTGGACGCAGGCCCCTCGCCCCGCGCGGAGACCCGGGAACATGTCAGACAGATTGGGTGAGTTGGACATGGGCACGCGTGCGTGCTGAAGAACTCCCCACCCTGATGGATTTGCAATTATCGCGCCCTTCAAAGGATGTCAGTGGGTTGTTTGAATACTCTCGGTCAGCCGAGTTGGGGCGTGCTTCGGATGCCGGGAGGCTGTTGGCAAGTCTCCGAGCTCACAGAGGTCAACGCTTCGAGGAAGATGGATCGTTTGAGTGCCTCGGTAATTTTTCGCAAAGCTTCGCGGAAACGTTTTGGAAAAGTGGGAAGGAAATATAGCCATTTATTTCCAATTTGTCTGGCATCAAAAAGCGCAATAGCAATATATTTCATCCTGAATCAGGAATAAAACATTGGCTTCGCCACACTTCGTACACTCGATGAATGACGATGATGGGAAAATATGTTTTTCCGTTGAACCTCTTGTATTTTAATTCATATTTTAGTACGTTTCGCGATATGAATTATGGTGTAGATTTTGATATTCTTAATCACGCACGTATTTGGTGATCAATAAATAGATAAGGCCAAATTCAAAGCTTTTTGAAACTTATGATTCTTTTTTAGAATGCCACTAGACAGTACAATTGGATAGAAAAATCTAGCAAAATTAATATACATTATCTACTTTTGAAAAACCATTTTTTGGCACTTGATAGCTTATAAAACTGGTAATGTTAGGAAAATTAGACATGTTTTATATTTTCGTATTTTTCGGTTTTTACTCGTGATTGGGTTATTTGTTTGGGCATTTGTAGTTATATTTAAGGCATTTATAGCCACCTTTACAACTTGCGCATACATAATAAATAAGCACTACTTAATCCATATCGTAAAATTTATTTCAACGTCATGATTGAAGCAGTTGTGTTAGAATAGTTTTGAACAAATAGTTAAGAGGGTTAGGTATGACGTTCATCAGCGTAGATCACCGCGAAAATATTTTAGGAGCTACTACTATTATAATGGAATAAATAACTATCAACCCGAAGGTCGTTTGGATAAGTGATGATAGAGTTCACACATTACTAAGTCAAACGGGGAGTGAAAGTTATGCGTCACTGTAGGGTGTCCAGATCCTTTCCCTGTGCCGCCTATGGTTTATCAAGGATTCTGGTACACGGAAAATCACACAGCTCGGGTGAAGCTAAGGGTGGCCAGAGAGGCATACCCTGGAATGAAACCCGGGCCATCCGGTCAGTAATCCAACTTAGTTAGCAATTCTTTGCTTCAGTGAAGGTGAAATATAAGCATTTATTTGATATTTCACGTATTATTTTGACATCCAGATTAATGATGCTCGTCCATCTATTAAAAATGTTTTAATTATATCATTAACTATTTTTGCGACATATTTCATGGATCGATGTTAGTTTCTCATGGATTTAAAAATTTGTTCCTAATTAATGGAAATAATCAATAATTAATATTATTTTTGCACTAATATTCTACATCAACATCTATCTACATAATACCCCGCAAGCCGCCGCAAGGGCGTGTGACGGGGAGTGTTAGGTCACCAACCGTAAAAAGGAAAATTGTAATATGTATATATATATTTTTTTTGCATTAATATTATGACTGCACTGATACTTTTCCAATTCAATCCTCTAGAAATAACGGAGTCGTCGAGGAACACCTTGTATGTAAACCAGGAGTTTCTGAATGCACCTAATTCTTTCTTCACCAAAGTTGATTTCCGGGAGCTGATGATTTTTCCGTGGTGCACACAGATTTGGATATCGTGTGGAGAGTACTTGTTGGTGCTTTTTTTTCGGTATAATCAACAGTGAGATAAGATGCTAAAAGTGAAGTCCTAGGGTGTTTTGTTAAAAGTAAAAAGCATAATGCCAACGACCGGTTTCTATTAATCTTTCCCCGTTTCATAACAATCCTTCTAACCCCATTACGATGAGGGCCTCAGCTGTCGTTGGCTCACCTAATTGTCAGATAAGTAAAACGCGAAGATACATGGATCACGACATTTGAAAAACTCCACTTAATATTTCCGTCTGCTGTTTTGCTTTTCCTTTCCGCCTTTGATCACCTCTTTGAGGCGTAATAAAGTGTTTCAGACAATGCCTAGTGGAGACGTTCCGTATGAAAACCAACTCTTAACTGTGAAATGTGAGATTTAGTGGAGAGTAAAATTACTGAGTAAGTGCATATTTAAATCCATTTTCGGTCATTTAAAAAATGTGCGATTTTATTAAAATTGATTGAAATTATTTTTGACCAGTAAGTAATGAAACCGACGCGTCCATCCGCCTGTTAGTTACCCAGGATGGAGATTTTTCACAAAATATACCCAGCGGAAGGATTGGTGTTATTTTAAATTTAAAGAAAGGCATTGATGGCATTGAAGATGGTAATGAGGACTGGATAATGATTCTTTAGAAGAAAAATCGCTAATGTGGGTTTCACCTAATGAAATGGTTATCTTTACGCTACCTCTCGCCTAACGAAGGGGTTTGGTTTTGCATTGCTGGGATCACGCGTAGCGACAAATTTAACCCCCGAGGGTGCTGAAGGAGAACCGGTATCTTCTACGTACGTACAGTACATTGTGGAATGTGTGTTAATTTGCCGTGCGATTGCACAAGCGCAAGGCAAAGGAGTCAGCAGCCATTGTTACATCTGAATTATCATTGTCATGGTTCGTCAATTCGAAGATTGGTTTGTTCTCTAAGTTACCCGTCAGTCTCATCATTCCTTCATAGTTGGTCACGCATCCATCTTCCATCGACTATTTATCGTAATTCGTCCTTGACCCTCCTCTGTGATTTTTCCCTCTTGCAATTCCATAAGTTATAATTTTTAGCTAAGCTTCCGTTCTTCAGGATGTGTGCAATTAATTTCCCTCTTTTGCTTGTGAGGGTCCTCATTTGACTGCTACCTTCTCCAAAACTCCTTCGTTTGACTATTGAACGGTTGGTTACTTTGTTTCATGTCCCAAAGTCTTTTCAGAGTGCGCTCCATAGGTCAATTTTAATGAACCGTTTTCTCATGCTTAGGCTATAACGTTTTTGCAAGGAGTGATTGTTGCTTCTTGTTAGAAGTTTACCTCCTCTGATATATTCTGATCACTGTTGACCCATCGCTTGTTCCACGGTGGTTCTGTTGCTTAGCTAAGTTATAACATATTCCACATTCAATGTCTCCAAAATATGAATCGGTATTTTCTTTCTTTAAAAAAAAAGTTCTTTCCCGTTCACACCTTGCTGTAATTGTTCAAGGCTGTCCCACTGGAGCGACACGCTTCATGCTGTTACTACTTTTTGCGTAAAAACCTTGAAGAATGATGTAATATCGTTATATATATTCGGTATATTTAGTTGACATGTAATCCTAGGATCATTCCAAACTTAAATCTTGCAATTCAAATGGCTATTTTTGAGCATCTCTCACTTTTAAAATTATCTGTTCTTTACGATGATCTTGAGAATTTGTCCAAAAGTTTAGAATACGTTATTTAGAAAGACGTAAAAAAAATTGCTTCATTCACGAGAGATCGTTACGGATACAGGATGTATATTATCTAACAAGAACGCTGGGGTTAATGCGGGTGAAGAAACACCGCAAGTATCTAAATCCGGGAGCTACGCTTATGTGAATCACTAAAATAAATGTTTCAGGGAGTCTATAAAATCTCTAATGCTACCGGTTTTAAAACCTCGACAGTAAAAGATTGTTTTTTGGCCACAATCTTTCGTCACAGGCAGTAGAATCACCATGAAAAAAATATTGTATCATCCAGTTTCCTGCCATTAGCTGCTATAGAAGAAGGTGGATTAGCGAGTAGTGATTCTGACCCCCATGGTCACAGTAATCAAATCGAAGGTTGGTTTTTATATGTGAGAGAAGAGCTTATGCTGATATCAACCTTAGCCTTTCGCCTCACGAAACCAAATTATTTTACGGGTTAGAGGGCCACAATTTCCTTTTGCCCTCTCACCACCGTTCCTTGGTTTTCATAAGATCGCACCTCAAATTTTGTTACGGATTTTCCGAATGCACCACCCGGGATTAGAACTTGTCACACTCGGATCAAAATTGAGGGTTCCTTCCACGTGGTTACACGCGTCACATTATTGCTATATTCGTTTTTTTTTGTTTTTAAGAGTAGTCTACTTTTCAAGTTAGGTTTTAGATGGATCTAGGTACTAAACACTGCTAAACCTCTACGACCTCGCCTACCACGACGCAAGACCCACTCAAAATCGCTCGCGCGAAAATTGTCCCAAAAAAACCACGACTTAGCCGATAAGTTTTCCCTCTCAAGGATACACGCTATATTTCAACAGGCGACCTGTAAGGTGCCCTTGCTCTTAATCAGAGGTGCCTGACCGTCACGTTGTGTAATTACTCCCCCGTAGAGGCGTGTAAGCTCTGTGGGGTCTGGAGGACCCCTTGCGAATTGATGGAGGGGAACAGAGTGGCTCCAATTCGCAGCGGGAACGAATTCCTTGGCCAAGTTTCGAAAAGCGGGAGGTATGAACTTCGGGATTTGGCCCAAATGGTGGTGGCTTCCTGATTTGGTCTCTCGGTATTAGTAGTAGTAGTTATTAGGAGAGGCGACCAACCGCTGAGGTCATGGGGTGCATGGGGATGGAGAAAGGGTGGAGGTAAACCCGGCGTCGGCGTTAGCTAACTCCTAATGAAAGGCGTCAATGGGTAACAGTTTAACTCCCCATCCGTCGGACGGTGTACTCACTCAGAGTTATCTCCAATAAGTACCTCAAGTAGGGATCGGGATACTACTGAAAAAAACTGCTGTCTCCACATTTGAAGCAGTACATTAACCACTGGACCAACCCTCTTGGCCCTATCCAAAAGTATTGCTTTTATTCGAATCAAAATCATTACTATGATGCGTAAATTACTTCCATATTTTAAGAAAAGTTGATAAATATTACCGACAAGTAAAAATCACAGAACTTGTGAGTGGGACATGATTGAAAATTTCATCCACGCAAAAGGAGTAGCATCAGTTGCTGCGTGAGTTGGAGTGGGAGTCCCGTTGAGGATCGGATACTCGGTCGTCTGGCTGTTACTCCCCAGGGTAAACTCGATAAATAAATTTCAATAGCGTAAGTGTAGTTTTAAAATCGAGATAGTATCGAATCCAAGGCCCGCACTACAATAGTAAGTCGAAGCGAAAATGTTGAAAAGATTTATTACTGAGATATCCTGACGAATGATGATTACTTTTTTCCTTGCACAGCTCCGTTCACATGGACAGTGTCCTAACATCCCCTGCCATGTGAACCTGTTGCTGCTCGAGTCTTATACTGCAAACCACCCTTTTCCTTGAAAGAAACGTCGTATTTAATTATTAAGTTCTTAAAATTAGGCCTAAATATATTGGAGAACGATATCTTTTCCGCAAAAAGTAAAATTCCCGTTCACTCTGATATCGGTTGACTTGATTAAAAACTTCCCAAATATTATGCATCCCTAATTTTCCTCTTAGAGAGATATTTCTGTTTCTTTATTTTTTTTGCTGACCTTACTTCTGTCAAAGTTCATACGATTATCTTTTTATTGATAACAAATTAGAAGTTTTCGAAGATAAAATGTCACAATTGCCAAATTAATTTTATTATTTCATCTTCGATACCTCCAGCACATTAATGTTCATAAGTTTGAGAATACATGCCTTGCTAACGAGCATGAGTTGGATATTATTTGAGAGTCCTGGATATTATAATATTCTTCGTCTCCATTAGGCACTGGTTTTAAGCTGTAAATAATGCAGATAAATCAAAGTGACGTGAAATAATATTGTAATTATTAAGGCGTACCGATTAATTTACGTTAAAGTATAGCTACAACGGTTGTAGGAGCATTGAAAACATTCACATATATTCATAAGTGTCCTTATTCGGAACACATTTCCGTAATTTAGCCGCGGCACGGATGTAATACAAAAACTCTCACCAAACATTCAAGGAGCATAACACAGAAGGTTTAAGATTGGAATCTCTCAACTCGCTCTACCTTTATTAATGATGAACTTGACAACATGAGTGATGTCCCGTATAAATTCAGTGCGTGACCCCATGACTCCACCGAAGGGCTAGTGCTCGCATTGTTGGGATGATAAATGTTGAAGACCATCTCTCAAAGATCTCATCGAGGATGTTCGACTCGTTACGAAAAAGATGCATCATGACATATCTCCCGAGTGTCATTCCAAAATGAGTTACTAGTTGGATCCCACCTTGAGATCGCTTGGCACGCTCACTTAATTCATTCACGAGGGTGTCACAACAGAATCAAACGCTACCATTCCGGTGGAGTTCGTCATTGTAGGTCCATTGGACCCTCTCCGCTAATCGTGTCTCGCATTGGTGATGACCCGACGGCATCCACGGTGCTTTTTTTTTAAAAATTCATTCCTCTTCAGTACGAAGGGAAGACACAAACGGATTACTTGATTCCGATGAATCTCTGCAAAGGAGCGATCGATCTCTTGCGTTTATTTCTTCATTTGAAAATGGCAAACTGTCGCCTTTCGAGAGTGATATTCTGCACAGAAGGTGATACTAGTAAATGCGAATAATTTGATTCTAATTTCACGTGTTGAAGCAATTAATGAGCCAAAGTTATGCAGATTTTAGCGTCAGCTCATTGAAATTCGTATAGCAAAATCCGCAGGAAGGGAGAATATGTGTGTCTCATTTAATCACCTTGGCATATTTTAATAGAATACCCTGGTCCATGTTAAGGGTTCAGTGCGAATTTTCCATTAAACCATGCAAAAGTGCTGGTGGGTATTGGACAATGCATTGATTGGTAAACTGCTGGTGATGATCCACACTTTTGTTTAAATATCGAGAGAACGTTTTCGTTCATTTAGACGCTGGGGGAAGTTGCTTCATTTTTATATGTCTTGTTAGAGTATTGCTGTACACTTTGCTCTTAGCAACCTGTTTAGTGAGATTAAAAATACACACAATAAACCTTTTTCAATTTAGTGCGATAGAAATATATGAAGTGAAGCAGTCGGAATGATTATTTAAATGTGTTAATCATTTCAGTTTTAAAAAATTGGGAAATGTTATTACACATCAATTGTTTCTTACTTTGCCAAAATCAAATCGAATTTAAATTGTAATATAAAACGTAAATAAATTGAAACTAATGATATCGCTATTGGTAACCATAAGTAAAGTAGAACGCAGGCTTTCAGTGTAAAAAATTATGATGATCATAATAACAATAGTTGCAGTAAACACATAAGAATCTTGTGCTATCCAAAACTTGCGCATGTTACAGCGAAACATAATTGAAGCAGGCGCAGTTTAAATAGAAGTTAAAATTTTGAGTATCGCTAAGTTAAGCCCCTAAAACGTAATGCTTGTTCTTACAAGTACACTATTTTAATATGCATGTGCAAGAAATAAATATGCGAGTACCCTTTTATTTTCAAAACATGTTCTTAAAGGGGTGTAGCTAATCGTATATTCGGATACGAGCATACGCGTGAAATAACAATCTCGAGATCCTGTTCTACTCATTAAATAAAATATTCTTTATGGATTATCTAACTCTGTTGCAAATTTACATTTTTAGCTGGAAACACGATGAATTATTCGTTATTAAGTTGCTAAATAATGCATTGTTTTAATGGTTGTGGTTAAAGTCAAATTAGCGTTGGTGAATAAAGAAATCCGGGACGACTAGCATGTCTTCGCAGTACATTCAGAGATTAATCTGGAAAAAGATGCATAGAATGGTTCTTTTCCTCTTTCGTCGTTACATTTTCTGTCCAAGAGCTTGAAAGAATGCTACTCGTAGTTTCTTCCAATTGGATCCGGGTATGGTACGCAGATTTCTAGGTGTGGGGAATAACCAAACAGTTTATGTATTCTATAGAGGTCTATTCATTCTATTTTCACTATTCCTGTCATATTTAGATGACCTCCCCACTATTTTCAGCTCTTCGCGTGCTCTGCTCACGTAGCTGTAAAAAGGTGAGCTGCATATGCAAATTCATTAATTTGTAAGTCATGTTAATAATATATGACTCGTAACCATCAATGAAAATTTTTCTCATACATTCTTCCGTTTCTCAGTATCTTTACGATCCCACCCACATTTGTTGTTTCCCATGGAACATTCTCGTTTGCCATCCATTTGCTTCCTTGTATCCGTTTGCCATCCCTTTGCTTTCTCTGTTGACTCCTTTCCCAATTAATTTAATTTAAAGGGTCATCTCAAACTGTAGCTTCTTCATCATCTCGCTTTTTCCTCTTTGTTATTTTCCAAATAATTTATCGAACGTACTCAACTTGAGTTTCCACATGACGCTTATGCAACAGCTTTTGTTAACAGGTAGACTAATTTATCATTAACGGTTGTGTATAAAAAAAGTATAAATTTTCTATTGGGCAAATAATATTTAAAATGTAATAGAAAATCAATATTATACGTTACTTGCGTTACAAGCATTTCATCCGCGTATATGGTGTAGAAGGCAAAATATATGTTCCCTAGATACGTGACGTGCAATGCGATACGCATGTGCTGATTATTAGAGGCGAATCGCATTAATTAAGAGCCAGACTGACACGTTTTCTCGTTTTGAGAAAATCTAGTATCCCACATATTCAGAGCATTGAGATACTTTTCCAGGTTTTACTTTCTCCGCCGCGTGTACGTATTCTAGAGAAAGCATCTCCCCACAAAGAAATAAAATTTTAATGATGCCGATGATAAATCGTGGGTCAAAAGGATGATTAAATGCTTTTCTACTATTTTTTTTAACCAATACGTATCACTTTCTTTTTCATTGTATAAGCGTATGGGCGTCGTCTCTGTGACTTTAAATTTTAGGTGCGGCATATCGTACGTCAAGTATCTATGTAATGAAATTCCAATTGAAATTTATGCTCAAATGTTAACATATCTCCCGTTGCTATATGGGAGTTGTCGGTGAAATTTCACGGCGAATAAAACAAGGATTTAAAACTCTTCCATAGTGCTTAAGTGCTTATGAATGCTTTCACTATGCACGTATGACAGGGCGTGGTTTCTTGAAGACCTTAAATAGTTTGACAACAAAGAATTAGAAAAGTAGGCCATCCGTGGATTTATTCCCAGCCATTATCGTTTTTACCTCGGAAAATTTCTTTCTTTAAAATTTGTCATAGCTTGAAACTTAATCGTCGCTTACCACGGTAAGTGCCACTACCTACCATAAGGGAAATTATTATAAAGGCGAAAAAATTCCAAATGATATGCGAAACTTTTCTTATACACTTCGTTGGCGTTTAAACTGAGCATTTTTACTTTAAGATAATTTAGACATATTGTAGTAGTGATAATTGTAGTTTTCTCAGAATTAATTTATTCTTCCAAATGTATTGCGTTTTAATAATCTATTGATACGTTTCAGCCAATTTTCGCTTTGAAATTTGAAGTTTTCCAGAGGCCATCGCCATCACTTGTCTCTTTTATCGGAGAATTTGTTATATTTACCTCCTTACAGCATTTGCTTTATAAATATACTAATTTAAGTAATCATGGGGAGTTTTATGAGAATTTAATCATTGTGATAATGATATTACTTGGCTAAGGTTTTGGCGACACTTCTGCCTCCAAGTACGTCAAATGATTAGTCAATATTGTACAAGTTGTGGTGTTGATACTTTAAGTGCATTTGGAAATTTTATTGCACTTGTGTACAAAATGTCCTGAATCTACTTAGCTATTTCTAGACTTGGCTTATTTCTCAAGCTTATCCCAAATATTGTTTATAGAGAGAAATATCAAATCGGAAACTATTTTAAGGCGTGTATAACGAATAATGAATGGTTTTTGAGTGATGTTTCGGCGAAGCATTTATTATACCATCCTCGTTCTGTATTGTACTTTTTGCATTATTCCAGAAAATCCGATATCTTAAAATTCTTCTTTTCAGGCGGGGGATATCCTATTGCGTGGCACGTCCTATGTCATTTATCATAAACGAAACGGGTCAAAATCTGACCTCTGCGGAATCGTAGTTAAAAACTAGGTTTACTCTTTGAAAATTAATATAATTTGTCTACGTCTACTCGCCAAAAGAACGTTGTGTTTTTCCGCGGATATTGATGATTACTGGCATTTAAATGCAGACGTCTCAGTTTCCATTCCTTTCATCGCCCTGAGCGAAGTCCCATCTCTCTTTAATCGGAGGAAACGTCGTACAAACCAATAATTGGTCAGCTTCTTCGACGGATGATTGCCTGGGAACAGGACTTGAAGTATAGGAGACAGGAAACGCGGTTCGTCAGCAGAGACTGAATTAGGTATCTCCGTCGAGAGATGAAGACGATGGAAAACAGGTTCTCGTGAGAATTCACTCGCAACGGGCAGTCTTGCGTTCTTCATGCTAGACAGTAGGCGTTCGGGAGCAGACAGAGTGTTTGGCCAGGGCATGGGAATTTTGCAGAAGCCTCGGGTCTTTATAGAAACGAGGTAGTCTAGTGGATAGAGCGTTCACCTCATGATCGAAGGGGACCGGGTTCGATCCTTCGAGCATCAGCGCACCCTCATCTTCAGCCGTAGATAGAAAGTTTCAAACTCTCCTTCCAAGCCAAACTTCCGAGTTGATTACTACGATTGAGAGGGATTTTTTTCAGGTGTTCAATTCATGTGTCTGATTTAATCTCTCTCCTAATTTTTCTTCCATTACAAATCACTTTTTTTTCTGGCTAACCAAGCTATCCGAATGTTTCATGTTTAGCCCTGCTCGTGCTCTTATCAGTAACGTGCATTTATGGACAATGCTCTCTTTAAACGCTTTAGCTGATAAGAGTAAATACGGAGTACCAAGTTTCAATGAGGCTGAAGTCAGACGGATGGAATTTGGAGATTATATGAAAATTAAACTGTTCCTCCTTTCGAAATCCCTTTGTTCTACTCCAAAGCTGTAAGATTAATCAATTTTGTGAATAAATATATTCACATATCGATATATCGTTACCCTTCGAGGAATAGTTCATAGCGATCAACTACTGTCACTTTGATGACCGAAACCATTTTTATACACTCTTGTAATTGAAATAGTGGATTGAGAAGATAAGCTAGTATAACTTTGGGTAAATGAAATTTGTTTTTTTTAAATTTGTTTATTTTTGTTGGAATGAAAAATTGGATGAACTTTAAGCTGAATACTCAAATTTTGGAGTCAAACTGCATCAGAAATAATATACCACTCCCAAAGTTTCTTGAAGGTAAAGTTCAAGATATTAGGCTTTTATTAATGTTGATTAATTTTATCTATAGATATTTAGACAAAAATAGATAGAAAGGTAGATAGATGCACTTGATAGCGTTTTATTCGATAGTAATGGAGTAGCTTATAACATTTTTTTTATATCTGTGCAGCTATTACGTCCAGCAAGGACATTTAATGAATCCTGATCAAGATGTGTCCTAGTCCCGAGTTTTTTCCTTGTTCAAAACCTCAGTATTGAAGCCGAAAGACCCTGTTGTATTCGGTTGGTCTCCCTCGCACTGCCTCGTAAGTAAAAAATCTAAAAGCTCAATTCGGTGAGTGAAATAAAATGAGGGCCAGTTCCTTTCCTTGTGCCGCCTGTGGTTCCGATGAAAGATCCAGCACCCATATAATCACACAGCTTTGGTGACGCTGAAGGTACCCAGAGTAATATTTGAACACGAGACTTCCATCTACAGGGTCCTCTATAAAAGTAATGCGCATTCTCCGGGAAAAATAGAGTCATTGATTGTACTTGTATAAATGCTTGACATTCTTCAAATTACTTTCCCTCTGCATCAATACACCTGCGGAGACGTGTCTGACACGCCTAGAAGGAACCCTGAAACTCCTCGATGGGGAACGACTCTCAGGAACGCCGTAACATGCTTATGGATATTTTCAAGGTCTCCCAATGCTCTCCCTTAAGCTCTCTCCTCAGTCGAGGAAACAAAAAGTAGTCACTTGGAGCCAAGTTGGGACTGTAAGGCGGCTGGTTGCTCCGGGCCAGGAAGTTGGTAACAATGAAGGACGTGTGGCTGGCTGTGTAACACGGCGCTCCATCGCGCCTTGTTACACTTCACGCGGAGGCACGTCTTTCCACTCAGACTTCTGGGAGCAAACCGGCGACCGGCTGCGTCGAAAGGGCAGACCCCCCCCACCACATTTCCCGACCAATTTTACTGCGGTGCCATTGATAATCACGTCACAGTAAAATCATGCGCATTACTTTTATAATTGCCATGTATTTTGAGTCAAATTTGAAACCGGGCCCTTTCGTTGGTAGCTAAACCCTCTATCCGCTACCGATTTATCTACCAAGCACTATTAGTAAATATTTACGGATTTTCGAAGCGGAGATAGTAAATTGCATTTGAGTGAGAGCCTTACCCTAAGGATAGCTGTAACCCAGCACCATAATTTATACCGCATTGTCGCATTTCCGAAAACAAAATTGATTACGACTTTGAATTCCGGCGGAAACGTCAGTTTTTTTAAACAAATTTAATGATACCAGGAAGATGTGAACTTTCCTCGGAGGGCAAATGGAATTCAAAGGAAATTATCCTTGGCCCATTGCGAGCCGACGGGAGAGCGCGTGCTGCTGTAGCACTCCCACCTTCGTGCGGCGAAATGCGGGGGAGTGGGGAAACGTGGTGCGGAGGAAGGTCCAATTTTGGAGGGAAACGGACACACGGCTGACGATCATATCCTTGAGGGATCAAGGATCAAGCGAGATATTTTAATGAAACAGATAAATCGCCTCGGATGAATCCGAGGTTTCTCCAAGCTAGGGAAAATGGAATGGGTCTCGGGAAATTTAGGGGAGTAACATATCAGCCCCGCAAATCCTTAAACAGTTTGAATGGACATAAAATTTAGATACCTTGTAATTCAGAATTTTTGAGAATAAATTTTTGAGGAATTTTTAGTGCTTGGAAACGTTTTTAATGCTTGGAAATTTTTTCAAATTATAGAAATGTTCATTCACGCACGCACACGGCTACATAAAACAACACTGAGCGACTGTACATTGGTGGTACTAGTTCAAGTGATGTAAGAGCTGCTAAGTGAAAACAGCTTTGAGTAGCCATATTTCCACTTAGATAAACTATCAAACTATTATTTTTATCTTAAAAGCATGAACTGTGAACCATGAAAACCTGGAGAGATCAGAGGAATTCATGCATCCAATGACTAATGTTTGTTCCACAAGTCGCTGATGGAAATGTTTTCATTTGGATTGAGCCTTCCGAAGTCGTTTTGAACTTCATTCTTTCTCGCGATTGGAGTTCAGATTGTTGAGATTTTTTGCGCAATGGGTTTGTAAGCCGAAGGCTAGCAATCGATCTCCGACGGTGTCTGATTTGAAGTGATATTCCGAACTTGCTCTGAAGCTGCATAGACAAATTTGTTGCTTTGTCTGGCGAATAGGCTCCGTGCAGGAAATGTATTTAATTACTGTTAGTATTTTATTTACTCTATTCAAACGGAGAAGAAGAGTAACAATTGGACACCATTTTTATGGAAAATTGATAGTTAATCAAGTTTTTTATTTTCAATATACCTGTAGCCTGTGAGCCTTATGACATGTCAAGTCCACGCAACAGGATAGTGCTGCAGATTCCATTCCCTGAGCCACCATTTTGTTTTGGGTTTTTCCTAAGATGTCGCCTGTGGTTTGAACTCATTCATTATAATTCCTTCTTACTACAGGAAAATGAAAAAAATAATACAAAAAATGAACTGAAACAAACAGAATACTCATAGCATGGTGCTTTACGTATACGATATATGTGACTGTTAACTCTCACCACCTTCAGTCGTTGACTCATGAACTTGTCCTCATGCGTGTTTTAAATGTTTTTCCGCAGGAAACGACATTTACATTGTGATTAACATTAGCTTTGGGAACGGGACGAATGATTTGGCTTCTCATTCTCATTAAACGTGGACATTTAAAATCTGAATGAATCTACGTGAGGATGATATCACGCTGAATCAATTATAGGCATGATTATTCCATAATCGAATGTACACTGAAGGGAAGGAAATTTTCCCAAGTCTTTCAGTAGACTTGCGTGTTTCATCTCATCGTGCTTTACCACGAGAGGGCCACAGAAATAATTCCATTCTGAAGCATGCTTCAATGGAAAATTATGGCAGAAGTGTTACGCGCCACATCAGCGAGGATTGAATGGGGAAACTTTTGACAAATATGTAATTAGTCGACTTTGAAGAGGTTGTAGGTGAAATGATCAAATTTACTCTTCGGCCGTTGGTATTCCTTACTTGACATGACAGCACGACCATGATGGAGCAATTTCATGTGTTACCGCCACGAGAATTAATTGCATAACAACGGAGCTTTGCACACTCGGTGAGACTGCGAATACGTACTTGTGTGCGAATACAACCGCAATCAAGGAGGTATTTTAAATAGCCTTAATTTTGGGTAATTTCGCGCCTCCTCAACAGAAAAATTCTTCGTGATAAACTTAAGGCTATGGAAAGGTTATCAAGTCCCTCTTATTTTAAATTTCCGAGAAATTATTTGTAATAACATTTATCTCCGAATTGGTAGTCATTCTCTCTTTTCCCCCAAGAACTGTATTTATACTCTATGGGATTTTTTGAACAATCTTTGAATGCTTTTAATTCAAGCTCGACTAAGTGAAAATATTGTTTACAACATTAAAAACTTACATCCAAACTGTTTCTTATTCTTGTTCTTGAATTAAATTCCTTCCGACGATTAGAGATGTTTACAGTAAAAATTTGGATAGTTTTTTCTAGAACTGAAAAACACAACAGGCTATTATTAAGAGTTTAGGTCTGGAAAGATGGATTGAAAATTTTCAATTATACCTTAGTGTGATGCGTATAAATATTTCATACCTAAAAGATAATTTTTATTAGGCATATAATTTGAGATATTTTACTAAGGGAAATTTGCCGATGCCCATTGACATTTCACTTATTTGTAAGTAATAGTCGCTATGAATAAATCAAATGAAAATTGAACCCTTTATGATGTTTTTGTCATTAAAGAAGGTATTCGTATACTATTTACTAATATGGGCTCAAAATATAATGCTCGATGCATTTAGTGACCAAGGCTCTACAGATAGAGCTATCTTTCTTATTTATATTCGTTAATACCGTTTCATTTTGTAGACCACAAAAAAATGACCTTTAGAAGCACTCCTGGTGGCATATGGAAGTAACATTCCCCATGTGGTCGTTACATTTATCCAGTGTATTTTGCAACTCCAGCGTATTCTCGTAGTTGCATGCAACCTGGCCTTATGACCCCTAGGTGCTGGATATTATTTCTTACTCGAATATTTATGAGAGCATACCGTTCACCTTCAGTCAGTAATCCCACTCCCTAACAATAAGTCTTGCGTCACATCCTGTAACTTCCCCTCAATTATTTATTTATTTATTCAGTATAAGTCCGAAAACAGCACATTCTGGCCTTTACATCGAACTATTAACAACGATAACAATGATCACAATTACAAACACCCAAGCCCTAGGTGGAGGAAAACTCACCCAGGCGGGAATCGAACCCGCGACCCTTGGAATGGCAGACGAGGACGTTACCCCGCCGCCACCGGGGTCGGCAAGCTAGTTGATAGGAAAAGGGTCAGAACATTCCCTAACTATTCAGCGATCGTAGTATATTATCTAACGCGGTCCAATTTGTTTTCCGGTTACAATTTCGCGCGCGTCATTCAATCAACACCAATTTTTAGCCTTTATCATTTTTTTTCTCAGTCTGGAAGGAACTCGGCGAGCAGAACAGGCGTGGTTCCCATGCCAACCGAAAGAGCGAGCGCGTCTCATTTCTTGGCGAAATCTTGTGGTTTCCTGCCGAAGACAAGCGAGGGAAGGGCGAATGAATGTTTATTTTGATGGTGGAGGCGGCGGCGGCGGCGTTTGGACAATGAATAGAAGAACAAGCGTAGCTTCACGCGTGATTCACCACTGGTCATTATCGTTTCCGAATGTATCCGTACCACATTGGTAATCACGAGACTTCGCAATCGTTCGGGACGACCGTGAAAGCCTTCTTTCAAGGGCAAAACCTTGGGGGGGGAGGGGGGGGAGGGGGGGGGGGAGGTAGAGAAGTGCAAGTTCTCGGAATGGGAACGCGTCCGAGCGGAAACCGAACCATTCGGGGGGGAAAGGGCATTTGGCAAGGGAGGGGTGGGGGAGCCGACGGAAGAAGATGGAATTCGGGAAGCTTTAATTAGAGGGGAAAACCTATAACTTGACCGACAGACAAGAGTTGCACGGTCATCCCGCGAGGAGGGGATGTAATAGAGTGAAAACCCAGACACGACGGAGGGAGAGAGAGAGAGAGAGGGAGACAGCCTCGAATGAGAGTAGGATGGGCAGGCAAAAGGATGGGAAGGGACAGGTTAAAGACCTTGTGTGTAATATGTGACTGAGCTTACGGAGAGTTCGGTGGTTAGGCTGTTACATCGGGGGGGTGAAGGGGGGGGGTACCAAGGTAGGATGGCATAATGGTCGGTGGAATATTTAGATTCAGCAGTGGCGCTATTCTGATACTCGTTGTGATACGTTGCCGAGGTCGTCAGCCATTGGGACCTAACGGGCAGCTAAACTCACATTTTTTGACTCCTTGGACCGCTCACATAAGTGTTTTTTAAAAAGCACGAGCGTCTGTAAAATAGAGATCATAAACTTTACGTTTGAATGCTGTGAAATGTTAATTAAAGCTTGATAAGTCGAAAAGAAATAATCAATGCTTCTTTAATTGAAACAAAATTGTTAGTGTGATATTAGTTTCTGCTTCTGTGGAAAATTCTTCGAGGATCACCGGTTGTTGACTGCTGCTTTTTCTTAATGGATTTCTATCTATTTTACTATTTTCATTATTATTATTATTTATGGACCCTGTGAGCCACCACTAGGGTGTGTGACATGGGATAAATAAACACCAGATTAATTTTTACCCGAATATTCAAAGTTTGATGTCAAGGTCGAAGTGCTGTTTTCGGACTAATACAAAATGAATAATTATGACCCTACCATGGTCGGACAGTGTCATTATGATCCCTTGTCGTTCGTGGAAAAAATCAAATCTTAAATCTATCTGTTCTACACCTGATCTCTCTAATTTTATTGACATGATCTCTCATACCGTAGTACGATGGGAGTTATAGTACCTTTTCCACATCACTGCTAAAGAGACGCCCTTCCAATTCGTGCTAGAGATTTAATCTGTAATTTAACCTTCGCCCCGTGAGTGATTCCCAGCCTAGCCGCTCTAATATTTTGGATACGCTGCTAAGTTAATCATAACAACGTTTTACAAATCTAGCTCCTCTACGCTCCGAGCGATTCAATTCGGCAATTAATGCAACTGCGTGAGGAATTTAGTTCGTGGCTGAAACTTGTTCGGCACCGAATGTTATGAGAGGAGAGACGTCTCCCATTGTATTTAGTTAGAGAATTGTAATGTACAAAATATAAATTCATCGCATGCGACGATATTATTTGCCGATGAACTAGCGATTGATTCTTAATGAGAGACAAAATAGCTAAACCAGTGAGGCAATGCACGAAAGCATCATTTTTCAGATGTTTAAAATTAATCCCGTCATTTCTCGGTATTTGATGTGTGTGGATTCTTTGCCGGTTTTACGCAATATATACAGCAGAGTACTTGGCCTAGCCCTGGATAGGCTCCAGACATTTATTTTGATAGAATATCATCGACCATCTCGGCGTTCAGCCAGAAGATTGATTTAATAGTTAGAAGAGAGTATGGCGTGAGATCTCGTCTACTTACCCAAATTACGCCGCTGGCCTCGCCCTGGGTTTGTGGCAGTGGTTTCCAGTCAAAACATCCTATCCATTCACCCAAAAAAAAAGATAAAGGATAGAATGAATTTATATGCGCATTTTTCCCTCTCTTTTTGTTGCGGTCGTGAATTGAGTAAGAATGAAAAGCAAATCCTTGAATCAATCTTTTCGGCAAACACTCTCTCTCTAATCAGGTCACCATTGTTTCATTCGCCGGTGAAAGATGACAATGGGATTATTTCCATTAGTAAAAAGGCACAATTGTTACCTTAGTAACGTCTAGGGTTATTTTTTTATTTTTTTAGTTTCCGAGGACTATCCCTCTCTATGAATTACTTAGATGTGTCCTCATAGTTTCTTTCGTAGAATATTTCCCGAACAGGCATTTCCCTCGCATATTATATTGAGTGATTGAATCAATAGAATTTGGAATGGAGTCTCAAGCCTTGGAACATTTTCGATGCAAGGTCTAACGAACGAGAAATAGTTTCCTTCCCATTTGAATAGCTATATTTTTCATCTTGGACATTTGCTATGCCAAAATCTTCAAGGCGGCAAGATGCATATCGTGTAAGGTTTGTTCCTTTGTGAGGGTGACTCCCACTTGTCAACAAAGTTCATGCAAAACGCTTATGGGTTCTTAATTTTATTTATACCCGTTCATTTTTTGAGAAGAGCTTTGGTACACAATTGAATTGGGCATTTGATAGAATGCACCATTCTCTTTTAGTCAATTAGGCTAATTATAAGCCAAACCGTGCATGGCTCTTAATTTTATTGTAAATAATGATAATATTGAGGAATACTTTTATGCTGCTTGTTTTTTTTTGAATTGATTTCAGTTGCATGGAATGATAAAACTATATTAAGAATTCCATGTGTACCGCCAAAATTACCATTTCATCACACTATGAATGATACACCAGCTATCTATTGTGTATGACAGGAGGAGAGATCGTGAATCTAGCTCACTGTCATTTCATTCCTCTCTTGCAAGCTATATGAGCACAATACGCGAAGGGCGTGACGGAAAGATTTACTAAAATTCACAAATTTCTTATATGCCTACACGTCTATTCTTTTCTTCGGATTTCAGAATATCGAGTGCACATGTACCTTGCTGGATGTGATCTTTTTCCCTCAACCCGTGCTGATTTCTTGACCTAAAGATGTGATCCTTGGGAAATGTTTTTTTTTTTGATTTGATACGTTTTGCGAAATTTATATTTTAAAAATTCCTTTCCCGGTGTTGTATCATGATGCATTTCAAAATTATTTGGAAGTACCGAGATAATTTCAGAATTTTATTACAACTGGGGTATTTCACGTGCATTACCCGGATCAGAAACTACAATTCTACTGTGGGCAACTTGGCAATATATCCTTTTATTACTTATTATAATTAGGATTCCCTTTCACGTCTACGCGCTAAACAAATATTATTGGCAGGATGTGTTGAAGATTATTCACGTAAAAACACAGCTACATTTAATGTTTGCAGAATTATTTAATGGTTTTTATGTTAGTTAAAAAATTCAAGTCGTTGACACCTCTTGAATAGATATTTTTCGTTAGTAATGTTTCCTATTCCACAGTAATGACACCAAAGTTTGGTAGTGATGTCGCAGTTGTCGAATTTGTTGATGTCTTCAGAAAGCTTAGATGTCGCAAAATTACAACTAGTAAGCCTAAAGGTGTCACATTCCCGCATTAAGGTAGTTCCCTTCCTATTCGGTGGCCCACAAAGTTCTTTAATAACATGGAAATCGCAGCGTTTAGTGTTTGATCGGAATTTTCCAAAGATATCACCCGGTATTCGAGCCCGGGATCGTAGCCAAACGTTCTACCTAAATTTTCAGCTGTGTAAACTATTACTTTGAAAACAATTGAATCAGTTACGTAAGCGTTTGGAGAAGTCAACAAAAAAATCAGAGAATTAACCTGAAAGGAATAAAGGTGGATGGGAAAGAAAGTACTCGCAGTCGGAGGTCAGTTTCAATGTTCGGTATCAACATAACCACATATTTCCAAACAAAACATTTCAGTTGAATTCATAGTGGTAGTTTTTATGGGAGGCGACTGACAGCTGTGGGCAGTCATTCGCGCCATTATGGTTGGATAGGAAAGGATGAAGGGAGGAGAGAAACCTGACGTCGGTAGTAGCCTACACTTAACGAAAGGCGCCAAGGGGTCTGTAGTTTAACTTCCATCCGGCGGACGGCGTACTTACTCAAAGTGCCCTCCAAAAAGCACCTCAATTACGTATTATAACGTATTTCTAAATTGTTTGGTAGCACCGAGATAGTTCCAGAGTTTTAGCCCAACTGGGGTATTTCACGTGCATTACCCGGATCAGAAACCACGATTCTACTATGGCCAATTGGGCAATATATCTGTTCATATATTATCCATTGTGATTTGAATCCCACTTCACGTCTGCGCGCCAAACAAACGTTATTTGCAGGATGTTCTGAAGATTATACACGTTAAAACATAGCTACATTTATTATTTGCAGAGATATGCTAGTTCAAAATTCGAGTCAGTGACACCTACTGAATAGATTTTTTCGTTAGTGATTGAGATACCCCTGAAAAATATCTTCCTTCTTCGGGATTCAAACCCGGGCCCTCTGGATGGGAAACCAGTAGGTTAGCAACCGCACGATTCCGATCCCCAGTTGAATCCATGTAGGCGTGTACCTTGGCAGACTTATGCCCTGCACCACGAATTATTAGCGGGGAGTAAGATCTGGTGCTTTCCCGGCGTATTTGCTCGATAAGGTTTTCTCGGGTCTTCCACCGGGTCAGGGGTTCCATAGGGGTTTGTGTCAGTTCCAATGCCCATGCCCAGTGTCCACCATAGAGTTAATGACAAAATTCGAACCGCACGTCACGTCCTACTCTTCGGCAGCGCTCGCATTCCTAGAGAATATAGTAAACGGTAGACATTGAAAATTCAGCGGGCTCTGTGACTCTTGTTCGGGAGAGCGCCCCCCGTGATCTCTCGAACGCATTTGTATTTCGAAGGTCTCATTAGAGATAATTCGGGTGAAGTGAGAATCCCAGCAAAACAAAAGAATTGCGCTACGAATTGAATTCGAGAAATGGGTTGTGTAAGTTAAAGGTCAATATCCGTCTTTATTGTTGTTACTTAATTTCTCCGAGTGAGGAGTAGGTCAAGGCCATGCCATACTATTTTTAAATTGGATGCTGGAGGCAATGTGACGTCCCTTCCAATTTTCCGCTCGAGGAAATGATTACCAAGCCATCAAGGGATTGTTTAACTTAAAATCTCATATAAATTCTAGACTCAACGGGACGAACTCTCGTACAAATCTGTCACGTTGGGGTAACTTACGAGTGAATTTTATGTCATCAAAATAGCGTTGTTTAATCCATGTTATATTCAGATAAAGGAAATTCACTTACCGCTACCTTTTAAGCGCCCCGAAAGCCCTTCTAATGCAAAGAAAATGTGAACACTCTAAGTAAATCTCGCTTATGGTGGTAAAATGTAATATATCAAAAATAGCGTGCACATGTTAAAAATTGCATGCTGTAATTTACATGCCTACATGTTACAAATTCAGTACTTCTAATATGGAAGACGGTATTCCAATCGCAATAAGGTTCTGAGCTCAGAAAGTATAAGGGTATTCGCAGGAGCGGAGAGTTTCAGCCAATTTTATACCGTGCCCCATTGACGTTGTCGTTGTGCAATGAAACCGTAAACAAATGCCAAAGTTCGTAAATTTAAAAATTAGAAGGAATGCATAAAGTTGTAGACTTAAGCAAAGAAATAATAATCCAAATTACTCACTTAATCAACTCATAAACTATACAAACTTATTAGGATTTTATAATTTATTAATATATACTCCTGTACAATTGCAATCCAGACTTTCAGATGCTAAATCAATTTTTCCCTCATTAACAGCCACTTAAGAAATGGGGGTTGATACGCCAGGTTAAATGATTTTTTAGTACGGAGATTAGTTGAAGTGTACCTTATGTGTCTTAGCAACTTTTCGTTAATCCATAGTCAAGTGTATCTGCTAAAATTTTATCGCATAGAACTAAAAAATGCTTAAACATGGCAAATAGCTTCTTCCCCTTTGAATTAGAATGAATCATTCGTGACAGTGGCGTGCAACCGTATCCGTCGGTGCATAAAATATCGTGCGCTCCTATGATGGTTTTGCGTTATGCTAGATGCACATGTATAGCTGATGTGTGAGTATGTTGCATTAGAGACCGCAATCGGGAGATGACGAACGACTGGTACTCCTCGGCACTGCCCCCTCACTGGCATCTTCAATACTACTTACTAATTGTTAGTCGAGTAGTGCTGCGAACAACACTCTAGGAACTGTCTCTTGGGACCTTGTGTTTTACTTTCTCCCGGGATGCGTCGTAGGTGTGTTATAAATATATTCGTTAAATCTTAAATTTTCTCAAAGTTAGGGCATTTTTTTATTAAGTGTTCGCAATGTAAAAAAAAGGGTTAAAATATAATTTGGTATCATCACTAGTTTTTTGCTGCGTCAGACGGAGTGAGGATGGTTTGATTTGTTTATTTCTTATCTCGTTTGTATGAATTCTTTCATAATACGCTAGATGTCAATTAATATTTTATTTAACCGGCTTCATTTAAACCTAAAATAATTCACCGAGATAGAATAATTCTCTCGATTCAAGAATACAGCTTCCCTCTCTTGAAGGTATATTTGAACTGGAACACTAAAATTCTCGGCTCGAATATGTTTACTGCTTGCGAAATTCATTCATAGTCCCTTAAATAACTCTTTAACACATAATTTATTACATTAGGTTTCCATTGAAATCGGGAAAAACTTTTGTACGCTGACGAAATCGCAAAGTAATTCCCACTGGTTAGCAAATATCTCAACGAAATCTTGCTACGTAAGTGGTTAACCGACCAGTTTAACTTCAAAGACTTTTACTTTTCGTGTACCATCAAATAAATTCAGATTTCAAAGACTGACCGGTGCGGGAGGCTATTCATGAGAATGACTCTACATAATTGACGTGATCTCATCTAATTACTGTCCCCGTTTAAGTTGCGCTCAACATTGAGTCTCCTGTTTTGTTTTCTCCGAATTTTAATATCCTTGCGTTTTCTCGGAGTTCATTCCAACCCTCCACATCTGGACCTTCCCGCAATGCTACGGGGGATGGTGACTATTCAAAACGAATCACCCAACAGTCAAGCTGCCGCGGAACCTGCTCTTTCTTCTCGTACTGTTTGTCCTCCGAAATGTGTGAGGTTCTTTAAAGTGGGACAAGGAACATGCGCAGAAACTCCGGTCATGGGCGAAACGATTTCCGAGTCGGGAAAACACCACACTTCTCTCCGCTTCCGTCATTTCCGTTGCCACGATTACGCTAATTGCATCCCCGAATCATTCATTTTTGTCTTCGTCGGTACCCCGAGGGTGGAAAAAAAACTAATATCGCAGCTGACTCAATTACGGGTCGGAGTTCGGAGAATCCTTTAGGCCATGAGACGGCGTGGCGGTAGGGCATCGTGTCGAACCATATGCGTGGGCCGAAGGACGAAGGGATTCGATTGGTAAACGTTTCCGAGAGGTGAACTCGATGGGAGTGGACATTCACCGTCTACCGATACGAAACTGTTCCCGAACGAGATCCATGTTCGCACATTTCGTCATCTCTCGCTCTCTTGCGTCTTATGGCTACTGGTGACAACTATATATATATATCATTCACGTCATCGGTCGATAATTGGATAAGGTATCGATAAATATTTTGTATTGCTGAGTCGAGAGGGCTGTGATCTATGCAAATACTGCCGGATGCCTTTATTGATTAATCGTAGAAGTAGATGTTTAATGCCAGAGGTAACCGATTTCAATGAGGACTGCTGGAAGTATTTTAGTATTTAGTGCTTCCAATGAAGTTCACTTCAGACCTAATGAGCTAATACTCGTATTCATGTAATGCTTAACGGATTTCATGATTATTAACTTGAAGATAGATTAGATGTTAAATAAACGGAGTCTCTGATTAAGAAATTACCTCACTACTCAGTTATCGATCTTCAATTATTTATTTTTTAAACAAATTAATAGATATAGGTATACTCCTATTTTCAATATCTAGATATCTCTAATTATGTGAAATTTTACGGAACACCATACAGGGTTCGTCCGGAAAATAAGTGTACTGAGCTCAGGAAAAAAAATTTATTACACTTTTACATACCTTAAGCTAATATTCCTCAAAATAGGACCCTTGTGAGTCGATACACTTGTTCCAGCGGCGTTCCCATTCCTGGAACGCTCCCGCGAAGGCATCATCGGGAACCTCTCGAAGACACGTCGTCACGGCCTCTTTGACGGCGTCCAAAGTCCCGTATCGCGTTCCTTCCAAACTCCTCTTTATCTTCGGGAACAGAAAGAAGTCCTCTAAAAAGTGTGGATCATTTTTGCAGTGATCCGTAAGTTGTGTCGCGATTTCCAAACGATTGAGTCTTTGATCATCACTGAGCACTTTCGGCACCAACTTTGCACAAATTTTTCGCATCTGTAATTGCTCCCTAATAATCTCGTGCACTATTGTTTTTGGCACATTACACTGCTCTGCTATCATCCGAACACTAAGACGA
The DNA here is from genome assembly GCF_022747635.1 of Hetaerina americana. Lineage (NCBI taxonomy): Eukaryota > Metazoa > Arthropoda > Insecta > Odonata > Calopterygidae > Hetaerina > Hetaerina americana. The sequence continues at coordinate 6,770,966 of NW_027286625.1, read as the reverse complement.
CGATCAGAGTTCAGTACATCGCGAACTTTTCGCACATTTTCGTCGGTGAGTGTCGTTGATGGGCGTCCAGGCCGTGGTTCGTCGTCGACCTCTTCTCTGCCCTCCACGAACATCTTGTGCCACCGAAAGATCATGTTTCTGGACATGGCTGACTCCCCGTAAGCCTGGTTAATCGTACCGACAGTTTCGGTAGACGATTTCCCAAGCTTTATCGCAAATTTGATGGAATAACGCTGCTCCAAAAACTTCGGCATCGCGTTCCGTGACGTGGGTCGAGCGTGGAGGTTCGCGTTAACAGAGCTCCTCACTACACCACAGCTCAGAGCCGACTGCCTTTTTCAGCGTCGCTTGCCAACATACCCCCCTCCAATCGCAGCCCGTCAGAGCGGTGCTGGGCGCGCCTGGAGCGGCGGGAAAAAATCAGTACACTTATTTTCCGGACGAACCCTGTATTATTTCACATAAATCGATATTCACTGTCATAGATATATTATTCATTCCCTTTGCTCATTTATGTGAATCACTTGACTTATTTGTGACTATTTCATTTTTCATGCACGCCAATACTGGATATCTCCATTTCATTGAACTGTCTTTCCTACCCGCTTCTATCTTACGTATGTCAATTCCAAGTGTGCTTTAGTTTACGTCGATCCTTAAGTCGTTTAACATCCGGGGAAGAAAGCTAGTCTTTCGGATAATTTTTCCTCATCTTGACACTCATTCTATCTGCGGTCTGTCCAGTTCTCTATGATTACTTACCAAGTTGCCTTGAAATTTCTGTTTCACCTATTTCCTTCTGGAACTCCCTCTATAGTTCTACTCACTGCTCTTGTTACTTTCTGAATCGCTTCTTCACGTCTATTTCATGGACCTGTTTTTAAATGCGGATATTTAACAAAGCCACAAGATGACAGTGAAATTGCAGAAATTGAATTACAATGTGTTGATAAGCAAGCAAGTTAAGTCAGGAAAATGCTCAGAAAAATTTTATGAGGGCGGAAAAAAAGGCCGTAACTCGTTGATAACGAGATATTTTAAGTCAATATGAAAAGAGAATGCTAGGAAAACGAGATATAGAAGGGAAAAGGACATTTTATGTACCGTGATGGCTGAAAGAACACGCAAATAAATGAAGGAGGAAATAATTTATGGGAGGAAAGAAAGGGTCTTGGCTTGGAGAAAGTCCACGCGATATTCATACTACATTTCATAGCGGCCGTCCAAAAACTGCCAACTACTCGTACTTTGGTGAAAAGAGTAAAGATCATTCAACCAATGCAAAGGATAGGTTGAAGCTGGTTATCCCAATCTAATTTGGACTAATACAAAGCTCTCGTAACGAACTAAATCGATGATGTATCGTTTTGGTCTGTGAATTGTTGCGAATATTTTTTTAATGCCTCAGGTTGAAAACCAATTTTTTCGGTAATGGACACCATTAGGAGATCATCCGTAAAGTTTTGATTTATTTCTATGCAGAGTAAATTACGGTAAATGTCATCACACTCAATGCATTTACGAGTTCTTCTAAGATTTATTTGGCTCAATTTCTTATGAGGACAGTTTACCGTCTCGTAATGATATAATTACATATGAGACGTAGTTATGGATGGGTGATTCATTTTATTAAAAATTCCTGTTCCAAAATCTATACCAGAAACCAAAACCTTAACGATGTGGGTAATATTATACGCAGTAATACCACCTAAGTCGTACGGGACAAAATTCATCAAGGATATCTCAGAGATAACAGCTATTGAAGTTGATAATGTTACTCCCACCAAAGACAATACGATTCATAATACGATTTCAATTACTTTTGAGTCACTCCAGCGTGACTATTTCACGTATACCTAGGGCCTATTCGCTGATGAATTGTGAACCATAAGGCAGAACAAAAGTCATAGTTTCCAAACGCACCCAGCATGGAGAAAACGGTGAATGGCCAATTTTTCAAAAATTTAGCAACAGAGTCCTATTTTGAAGTTTTGTTTTCAAATTATCGTAAAAAATTAAGCGCGAATTTTTATTCATCCACCATGAATTTCCTGCCAGTTGAGGATCAAAAGTGTCGAAAGAGTTAAATGTTGGCTCTTCTTGATACGTAAAAGAAATTCCCGCATGCAATTGAAGTCCAGAGCAAAGGCAAGTTGCAGCGACGGGGAAGTGTCAATGTGTGAGCCAGCGTTCAGGATGATTAACAACCCTAGTGGGCCCAATTGAAAATAGGGAACAGATTATTTAATCCGATAAATACAAAAATAAAAATAAAGTTTTCGTTATATTCTCAAAAAGTGTGTGATTATTCTTTTTCACTTGGTGAACTTGAAAGCGCAAACTAATTACAATTCTGAATCTTTAGATTCCCCGCAGACTTCCATATAGATGGTCAGATTTCAATTCTCGCTGTTGACGTTTGATCTTGAATAATACAACTTGTGATCCACTTGGGTGGTCTGGGTAGAGAACTTCGAGGGGGAATATGAGTTACCCTACTGATGCTACGCAAAAGATGTAGAAACACTTCGGAGTCTTCTGTTAAAAGTAGGGTAATGCCGACGCTGGGTTTCTATCGAAGGAAACCCTACTCTTAGGAAACGACCCCTTATGAACTCATCTCTGAAATGCGACATCAGTCCACTTCACCAATAAATGTCCTCCGCTGCTGAGATAGGAGCGTAGTTGAATCGTTACTATGGCTGGCCCTTTCCCATTCGAGCCCATATCCCTTCTACCGCGTGGCCTTAACATTCCCAGCTATCGAATTACTTCGTGCTACCGCGACTCCGTATTTCCATTCGCTCAATATCTTTCTTTTCCTTTTCAGTCCCCTTTACGCCACCCTCCCTCCCTCTCTCTCTCTCTCTCTCCATAAGCGTCCCCACAACACCAACCAAAAAATGCACCCGCTTTGCGTATCCCTCGGTGCATAACAAGGTACATAATCGCCTCACCATATTTTTTCCTCTTCCTTTGCATGAAATAATGGCGTAGCTTTGGCGTGGCGCCTTTGTTCCCCACCTGGCAACCGTGTCCATTGTCGCCCGCTCTAGTATGTTGCGACACGACCAAGAGCCTTGGCAATGGACTGCGGAAGCAAGGAATATATAGTCACCAAGGCCACTAAATGATATGTGACGGGGAATAGACCAGATTATCCTTCGTTACTGCCGGCGGAGCTCGAGTAAAATAAATAAATTCGAGCTACTCCGCAATAAAATCTTGTTCTGTGTCAAGCGCGATAGAAAAGTGCATATTCAGTGGTTAAATTTAATAAAAACTTGTTTCACCCCTTTGTTTATTTAGCCTTTTGGACATTTTTGGAAATAAAGTAAGGGTTACTGCTCTCCAATTTTATCCTGCTACTCTCCTGATTCGAAAAAATTTGACATCTGGTGTCCTGGTGGGGAGTTTCTTTTCTGTGCGTAGTTGACTGATTGAATTGCATAGTATGAATGGCATTGAATTTTTATTTGATAGGTTCTACAGAAATACGAAAATTTATGATTTTTCGAATGCTTAAAATATTTTCTTTCGAATACATCTATAATTGAGAAAGTAGTTTGACCAAAGGAGAAGACGTACGAAGAAGTTTCAGTTGTAGTAGTGTTTAGGGGAGGCGACCGACAGCTGAGGTCATTTGTGCCATTAGGGATGGACAGGATGAAGGGTGGAGAGAAACCCGGCGTCAGCATTAGCCTGCTCTTTACGAAAGGCGCCAAGGGGTTCGCAGCTTAACGTCCCATCCGACGGACGGCGTACTCACTCAAAGTGCCCTCCACAAAGCACCTCAAGTAGGGATCGAGATACCACTGAAAAATATTCAACACCGCCGGGATTTGAGCCCAGGCCTTCTGGGTGGGAAGCCAGGACGGTAGCCACCGCACCATATTGAACCCCAAGAAGTTTAAGATATTGTGACTACATGGAAGAGAATATTGTTTCAGGAAATTTTTTGGGAAAGGTTGGGGGAGTTTTTGGAAAGTTCATGCTCTGATAGAAGAGAGAACAGTTGCCCAGCTCGGAAGATGGATGAAAAGAATGTCGCATTGGAGGTCATGCAAGTGGTTAAGTATTATCAGGAGCCGAGGTAGGAATCAGGTGTAGGGAAAATAATGTTTGTATCGTGCGGTAATAATTTAGCTTGCCGCGACGATTTAACTACGTCAAAGAGGCCGTCTAAATTCAACCCCTGATTTGTAGTCCAGCCGTTAGCATGTTGATTTATGCTGTTTACTACTTTTTTCTGTTTACTTTTTCTAAAACCTTTAGAAGATATGTCTAGTAAATATCTGGATGGAGTTCAAATGTTATTCTTTGTGTAATTGCCAAAATTTTCTTACGTGTTGGCACGGAAATCGATAGCAAATGAAGGTCATGCATGATGCGTATTTCTGGTTTTCTCGCCCTTTGCCTTAGACATTGCCTTGTTGATAGAATTTATTTTACACCTTTTGGTATTTTTATTACATATACTTATACAAGTCCCATGTGGCTATGATAGTCGTGTCGTTAAAATATGTATCAATATGTGCATTTGATGATAAATCTTGCCGTTAGGAAAGGGCTGTAATCAACATTTTATGCCCATAAATGACTTAGAGAATCCCACAGTTAATATTTCAGTCTGAAATCTTTAAAGAATGAATTATTCATTTTCAGCCCTTATTTAAGCTAGTTGCTTTCTCTTCAAGATTTTATTTTCGTTATATAATTTTTGTTGGTTGCCCTTATAGTTTCCTTCCTCTAAGGTGGTCTCTGGTTTGTTTCCGAGTACAAGTAATGTTTTGGTGTAGCATTGCTATCTTGATTTTGGCCTTAGGGGGAGAAAGGTTGAAAATTTCGACCTCTTTATCTGATCGACATACTCTCATGTGATATTAGACATTTTACCGTTCTCCAATTCTAGCGCAAAGCAGTATTCATTTCCTCTACCTAAATATTTAGAGATTTGATAATATTATCCTCAATGATTGGTACCCATTATCAAGAGCACTGCATGCATAGTAAATACGTAGTCTACTGTCTACAAGCCGCTTTGGATTTTCCATTGAAATTTTGAATTGTTTGTAATCAATGCAATTTAATATGCTTTAAGAATTGACTAGACCTTTTCTTAATTTATGTTTTATGATTCCAATTATTTCAGGGAAGTACGCAATCAAATTTCTTTTCAGTTACTCATATGTATTACAGTGCTTCCATAACCTTGCCTTAAGTGCCAATGCCTCTTTAGCCATTCTTAAAAACACTAATTTTTGCAAGGATATTTCCAAGCAAAACAATTTCAGCTGGTAAATAATCACTCAATTCATCAAAAACTTCTACGTCTGTCTATGTTGAGCTTTCTTCTAAGCTGAGCCAAATTACATCTCGATGGATCGCAGCTATTTAATTGCGTATGATTTTTTATTTATTTAAGTACAATGTAATGATTTAATTCGAGGAAAACATTGAATTTTCAAGCGTAATATGTAATAGATTCAGCTGGAGGTAATATTTGTATCTCAACACGATTTCAGGGTGACCACTTAAGTTGGGAAAATAGTAAAAAAAAGGCAGAAATTACATACCGTATTATTAAGATTTTGGGTAAAAATGGGAAAATAGGGAATTAAAAAAAAGAATTTGTGTTTCAGTATGCGAATCGGTATTTCCCGATGACAGCGTTGTTTTTTCTTCAGTTGTGAGATCAGTTTGTGTCCGTCGTAGACCCCGCTCATGCAGGCCTTGGGAAAAACCTAAACTATGGTGACTTCTTTGACACCATGGGACACGAATTGATGAGAAATGCACTTTATAAGAAAGTCCAGTTAGATTCTGGACATTAGGAGAAAAATCGGGGGAAAATACGGAAAAAAGTCTGGGATAGGAATCCGTATAAAACGAGTCGCTATCTTGGAGAAGTATCTCAGGCGCCATCAAAGCTCAGTTCATCCCATCCGAATCTCTCACCAATGAAAAGTTGTCGCACAAGCTCGGAAGGACACTTGGGTACCCGAGTCATTCGTCAGAGTCTTTTACGCCCGTGGAACTGACGACCCTCCCTCTTCTCTGCGCCTAAAACACGCCCTCCTCTCTTCTTAACTTCCTTGAAGCGTTCCCAGAGCGACATTAAGTGTCGGGGTCGGATTTTCGGAGCTCTGACGATTGCAATTCCTGACTTGCGGTTTTCTCCCGATATTTTTCGCGAGTCCTTGACTTCACCAGTGTACAAAAAAACGACGCACGGAGTTAATAGTTATGCGCACACCTCGGTATTCAGGTCAGCGTCTATGATTTTTGAGATACCATTTTGGTAATTGAGTAAGGTTTCCTATTTTCGCGAGCGCGTTAGGTTTTGCTGCCTATAGTTACGTTTTTGCCGACTTCTCATTTCGTGCGTGAAACATAATAATTTTTCTTTGACGTAACTTAATATTAATTTGTCTAGTTGATCTCTCTCTCTCTTTTTCGAAAAATTTCCTCCGTCCTCGGTTTTGTTTTCTTTGCCGACGGAAGGAAGCATTTGGGAATGAATCAGTTACGCATTCAGGTCAAGCTTGTGGGCAATTCCCTCCATTAATCAACCGAGTTATGGATTTTGTAGACGTAAGCGTTGCGAATTTTCTTTCCGTTCATTGTCCCCTGCTTCCTGTAGCCTTCGCCTTTCCCTTCAATAAGAAATTAACTTTCCTCCTCGGGGAAAAAAATACACCGCGAACAAACGTCATTCCGTCAAATCGTCAAACGCATTTTAATTCCCTTCCAACTGAGTACTTCGTGGAAAATACAGAGAACGTTTTTTCTTCAAATCTTTTTACGGTGTTTTTATTTCATCTCACGGTTAAATGCCTAATTATAGCCGATTGATCCATTTCTGTGTAATTGTTTTTTATGTTGCGAATCAGTTTCTATAACGTTTAGTCTCTTGTAGGTAGGGGTTAAATTTCAAGTTAACGTACATGACAAATATTTAGCATTCCACAACGTTTACCTGGTCGATGAACTTACCTGTTGGGCAGGTATTCGGAAAGAAAGACCAATCCACCAAACCCTCCCAGAAAAAGTCGGTCTAACTGACTACAATCAGTTTCTCAGAATAATAATTGGCTTTTAATTAAGATAATTTAAAAACTTTTTTTAAATGAGAGTTTATATTTTACTCTGTCCCTGTATCAGGTCATTTTCAATTATGGCCATCAGAAAATACTTAAAGATCACGCTATCACGCATCCGTAACCTAGTAAGGATTCAAATTAATGTTTAATCGGATGATTACAATCGAACCTTGATAAATATCTGACTTGTCGAAATTGAGACCTCAATTTTTATCCTCCGATGTAATCACCGTTTTATATGGCTAAGTTTATCTTTTAATTTCGAAGTTGACGCCATTAAATTGACCCGTTACTCAATGAGCTGATATTAATTTTACACTTTAAACTGATAAGGTTATTGATCTACTTACAGATGCATGAATTCCCGAAAGCGCCATAGCTATTTATATATCATCCATGTTGAAATAATGAAATCTGAAAAATTTTATGTTTGCTTCTCCTTAAGATCTGAGTACCGACCTCGCTTGAAACATTTTCAAGAAAATATGCCCATGAGTTTTACATGCTATCATTTCAAATTTAGTAATTTTAATCCTGGAACAATGTTATTTTAAGAAATATATCAGAGATGGAGGGACCTGATATAGAATAGGATGCTGGATTTTGTGTTTTGTTAGGAGTCACCAAATGTTTTATTTATTAGCTTTATCCATCCAAAAACCTACCTTAACCGGTAGATTACGTAATAATAATAATAATAATAATATTAATACGTCTTTTTACTCACTTAGAACTCTTTATATCGTGGGTCGCGGTAGTCGAGGGGGTAGAGCTTTGGACTGTTGACCGGAGGGGCCCGGGTTCGATTCCAAGGCAAGGCACTCTAGGCACCTGAAGCTCCCAAGCTATGTGATTTTATGGGTACCAGGACTTCTTGGGAAACCATAACCGGCACAGGGAAAGGCACTGGCCCCCCTACCCCGAAGTGTGAATTTCATACGCCGTCGGGCTTAGTACCGGGTGAACTCTACAATCACCTACCAAACCGACCTTCGGGTTGATTACTGTGTTTATAGTTTATTCTTTATATCATCATCTTCGTGAATATCTTTCATCTTCATAGCTGAAATTTTAGTCGCCGCCAAATCACTTTTACTTACAGCTTAGCCAAAAAATGATTGCAACAAATCTTTATATTTATATTTGCGGAAAACATGCTTCTCAAAACTTGATGTAATTTTCAGACGCCCGAAGGCGATATGGAAGAAAGCGATTCTAGAAAGTCAATATCTTCTAGTTTGTAGTATTTAAATGTAGAATAGCCTAGGTATATAGTTTAAGTAACCGTATTATGTAATTTCATGTCATTTCATTACATTCAAACGTGATTTTTTTATACTCACGAAATATTAATAATTCCCACGCCGTATTTCCTGCAAACATAATTAAAACTAATGAAATTGAAGAAAATGACTTAAGAATTAAATTCAATTGTAAAATAAAGGCTAATTTTAATTTTCACAGGAATTTAATATTTAATGACCGAAATTAACCAGTGATACACACATTTTTCACTTGAATTTGATAAAGTTATTCCCACTTAATCTTTAATATGGACTTTAATTGTGAAAAATTTGAATTAAACTCGTAAAGGTGTATTTACGATACGGAATATAAACACAATCATCTTCTGAATCTGACAGGGAACTTAAAATGAGATAAATTCTTGATTCTCAGAATTTTGACTTAACTGGTTTGGTCCATGTCGAAGCACGAAACGTCTGCAGTGGCTGTGCCAGGTGGCGCGAGATTAGTATTGAAGGTCAAATATCCAATATTTTACTGAATAAAATGAAACGAGGAAATAAAATGGACGCTTTATATGCTACATTACCAAAGTAAAGTGACATATTATCCTTCATACTCACACTATCCGCTTTTTATGACCTCATTATTTCTACGCGAAAGATATCGGAGCCTCGCGACGGAATCAGAAATCGCTCTGCCACTTTTCTGTTAGGAAGGAAAAAAAAATGCTGAAAGGGAAATAGTATGTATGTATTAAAGAGAAAGGAAAATATTCATATAAAACCTTTAAATTACGTTTTCACGATTGATAATATTTCTTAAAATATATTTCCAACGTGGGCAATGTACATGTGAGGGCTTTGGTGGGGTGAAAAGACGCATGAAAAGACGAGTACATGGTTCCATTACTCTCGACACCCAAGAAAAACCATATCTATGCATGTATGGGTAGAAATATATATATATAACGAAAGTGTGGGAGTACAACGTATTAAGACTCGGCAGGTTTATATTTATACAATATATATATATTGTATAAATTTAAACCTACCGAGAATCTTAATACGTTGTACTCCCACTCTTTCGTTGAACGAGGAAGTTTATAAAAATCTGAAAGCATATCAATAGTGGTTATTTGAAATTCTCTCAATCTAGCCATGATAATTCAAGGTTACCAGTTACATTCATTAAACCCATGATTGATGGCTGAATTATCAGGTGAAATAATGGAAGTATCGAAGGTTTCCATTGATGTTGTTTGCTACTCGTCACACTTTGATGTCGACGGCAAATGACCGTTATGTGAAGGTTGGGACGAATTCGACGCGTTGAAGTTCATCTCTAATTCACTCTACAGTCAAGAATCGAAGCGATTCCTAAGTACCATCTTCGATCTTCAATCTGCATTACTTATGCATGCATGCGATAATGGAAGCCATGGTTTAAAGAGGAGGGGAGTCGTGCTTGTCAGCCAGCCTCTTGAATTCCCCTGGCCTCGCCGGAGGGCTTCTAATGGCTTCCAATCGGACTCATCTGCACGCGAGGACCGTGACATTAATCTCACGTTTCCAGCGCACTTCGATTTCGCGAATCGAGACTTTGGACTTGCTTATTTTTTTTGTCGTTCTTCGAAGGCTGAGCTCATCGGTCGCATTGTTTCAGTTAAAAATTTACTTATTTTAGAACTTATGAAGTTCGGCGGTGGTATGATTTAAGAAATCTAGGTGAAAGTTGTCAAAAAAGCAGAAATCATGGCAGCAGTTAGTTGATCTCAGATTTAAAAGCTCATTATACATCAGCATCTTCTGATGGTGACGGTCGTGCCGTCGAAACGTCAAAACTTCATATGTTGAGTGTCCTTTCTTTGTGTGTCTATGTTTTAAAAATCTACATCTGTATTTTTATGTATTTGTACGTCGCCGAAGAGCGTTCTATTTCGAAGATATGTATATGTGTATATATATATATATATATATATATATATATATATATATATATATATATATATATAATAAAACGTCTTTATTGGGGTGAGATGGAGACTAGATAGTCCCTTCTTCCATCTATCCCATTTAGTATACATATGGTCGATAAAAGAAATTGTAATTAAACCCTGGAAATTTTAGGAAATATCTTTATTTCACATCTTTCCAAATTTATGGCCAGAAATAAAGCTATTTGCTTGTCAGAAGAAGTTAGTTATTGCATTTATTATAATACATAAGTAGCACCGTTGATTGTTATTAATATTTAGTGAATTTATGTTTAAAAGATAAAAACTCATGGAAAAATTATGATTTCGAAAATCACTTATCTTTGGCTGATTTCCAGCGTTATTTTTTGTGATGGGAAAATCATCTTTCTCAGACTTATCAGGATATTTTGAAGTCGGATTATCTTGATTGTGTGTCGTAATCACCTAACGCAATTATCTTATTTGTCGATTAACTCTGAATAGAGCCATTTGGAATAGGTGAGTTCGTTCCCAACTATTTTTAACCCAGTCCAACTCCTAATGCTTACTTGTACTAGCTATTCCGTTTGCGAAATGCTCTTGGCAACCCGGGCTCAAAAATGCGAACTTTTCTATTGGTGTGGACATTTTTGACCCAGGCTTTCGACAAAGTACTCATGCGACTTTACTGGTCATATATACCTCTACTAAAGCGATTATAAGGAGTGGTTTGGGAAGTGTGTTCTTCTGCCGATCAGCCATTGAGTTCGACACCGTCTAGCCAGTCCTACGTCGCAACAGATGTTCCTTCCAATATTTTTAACTATCACTTTGTCTTTCGCCTGCATCTGATTCTAACTATAAACTTTATCAATCGTAATCAGTTGGTTTTAATCACTGTAATACTCAAAGGTATGCAGTTGCTTTTGCTGTGAGAATGACATTCTACGTATTCATACGCAAAATATTTACGCTGTGATAATCGGAGATGAGGAAATCATTATTTTCAAGAACTTTTGGCAATAACCCCGTAGTTTTTTTTAAGAAATTTAGCTCGATAATTTCCCATGCCCTTTTATGACCACATCTCGTAGCCACTTTTAGTTCAAGGCAGGTGTTGGTATGCCATGAAAAATAATGGTGAATAATTAATATATACTTCCATTTGTGATGGAAGTAATGGGTTTTGGAATGGGATGGAAGTAAGCATTTGTGATAGATGTAATAAGTTGATTCTCTCACTTACTCACGTTATCATCCTTGCATCACTGTGATGTTTTATTTCGAATCCAATGTACTAGGTTCTTTCTACTGATAACATTTCGACAAACCGAGAAATATGGCAAACCTGATTGATTAAACGATATAAAAAAAATGCTTTCAATAGCAAAGGATAAAAATGCATGGGTTTAGCATATTTTTAAAAAGCATAATCCACCTTAGAATAACATGCCAACTGTTACAAAACTCATCGCTCGATATGTTCCAAGTAAAAAAGCTTCCGTTGGTACAAAGTTTCGCTCTTCATGCTCGATTACGAGAAGGTCGAAAAATTTAAAATTGAAGTATTGTCTTTGGATATCATTATTTGAAATGGTTATAATTTTAATGCATGGAGTCCAAAATTTTACGAATTAGAGGAATTGACTTCGAATCCCACTATAGGAAAGACCCATCAATTAAAAGCTAAGAAATATTTCCCTGTAATTATCTTCTGAAATTGATACTCATTGTCGACAGGCGAGAGATGAATTGATAAGCAATGTCTAGGGAGGTTTAATATAGTATGCCTTATTTTCGTAGACATTTTATATGGCTGTACCATTTTTCAAAATGAATTAAAGTATTATTATTATTATGTTCAATCAAAATTGTATCTCTTCATATATTTAAGAAACATCTCTACTCTCTTCATTTTTTAATGTCATCGTGTTTCTTGCTGCAACATCTGTGGCCAAAAGAGTAATTGTTCAAATTGTGATAAAGAATGGCAGCTGCTGCATATTCGTGAACTCTAAACAAGCCTTTTTGAAATGGCTTGTTTGTACGGTGAAATATAGTATGCTCGCTGATTATTCAGAAGCAATTAGCCCAATTATAACTGCTGAACTTGTGAACATAAGTGATGTCCGGTGAGAAAAAGGGGGGGGGGTATGGGGTATATCTAAAAAACTAATGCTCCTTCATTGGACGTCCGTTGCATTAATCCTCAAATTTGAATTGTATCGGTGAGTGTGATTCGGTAATATTTCTTCGGTAATGCCCTTTGTGTATTGGAGTGTAATGTGGGCTTTAAAGCTCAAAATTAATAAACTGCCTATCCAACTGAAATTACACGAAAAATGTGCGGATGCATTGGCACCATTTTGAAAATTTTAAGCGCATTATGATTTTCAGTGCCAACTGGAATTTGAATGCCTTAATTATTAATGATTAAATATTATTTTCATAATAATATGAAAATATCATTAGTTGTTCCTAGGATCTTCAGTCGAGGAGATAACATAAAAATTTGACAATTCTTGTGTGGTCGTACGAACCGGCATTGCGGAATAATTTTAGGTGTGAGCGTATGAATTTTTTATATTTTTTTGACAGCATATTTTGCAACTCCTGTGAAAATGGCCTTTAACTTGGTACCTGATTTTGTCTCAATAGTTAATTGAAATTGCGTTCCTAAAAAAGTTCCTTTTCTTCGATATTAAGCCATTTCTATTTTTTCCTTGCTTATGACAAAAGTTTTGTGAACAGATTGAAAGTTTTGTGTAAAAGAAAGTCCCGGGCATTGAATGAGAAAACATGTTTACATACATGCATATCCCAGTCTAACTTGTATTCACTCTAAGATGGAACGATGAACATTTCCCCTCGGCAGTAATCACGAGTAAATTGGACTGGGTATTTTGCAAGTCATTATGGTAATAAACGTCTTTTCCTAGGCAATCGATCGATCCAGTTTCTGTGGAAGACCCGCGAAGTGGTTGTTGGCAAGTGGTCTTGTCCTTCACGCGTATCCGATGTTGATTAGTTTTACCAAGCAGTGATGGCCGTTCCAATGGAGTGGTTGATGTTGCTTGAATCGAATTTTACTGAAACGGATAAGGTTTTTAATTTAAAATGTATGTATCTCATACTTCAAGAGTAAAATGTAACTGCTTGAATAAATCATACTCTTCTGGAGGAATCTTGATAATAATAACAGAAAATATTACCCATTTTCCGAATTTGTATCTCAATTGGTTATGATTTAGTTGCTTCGTGATTCTGCTAGTTTTTGGTTTTTCTCATCCATATGTTATTTAGGCTTCAATGTTTAAGCTGCAACGGAGCAAAGCCGTTCTTTTCAACGTTTCCATTTCTTTTCGTTCGTGGTATTCAAAGCAAGTGCTTTCGATTGTTACCGGATAATTACAGTTTTTTTGCATTTAAAGAGTAAGTACTCTTACTCTTCATAAGTCAGGTGCTTAATGCTTTATTATATTTTTAAAGGACAAGTAGAATGAGTTGAACGATATTATATACCTATACGTCGATATTGTGTATATATATATATATATATATATATATATATATATATATATATATGTATATGTGTGTGCGTGTGTGTATATATATATACATACATATATTATATTTATTATATTTATATATTATTATATATTAATATATTAATATAATATATATTAATATATTATATATATATTATATGTATTAATATATATATATATATATATTTATATTTATATTTATATTTATATTTATATTTATATTTATATTTATATTTATATTTATATTTATATTTATATTTATATTTATATTTATATTTATATTTATATTTATATTTATATTTATATTTATATTTATATTTATATTTATATTTATATTTATATTTATATTTATATTTATATTTATATTTATATTTATATTTATATTTATATTTATATTTATATTTATATTTATATTTATATTTATATTTATATTTATATTTATATTTATATTTATATTTATATTTATATTTATATTTATATTTATATTTATATTTATATTTATATTTATATTTATATTTATATTTATATTTATATTTATATTTATATTTATATTTATATTTATATTTATATTTATATTTATATTTATATTTATATTTATATTTATATTTATATTTATATTTATATTTATATTTATATTTATATTTATATTTATATTTATATTTATATTTATATTTATATTTATATTTATATTTATATTTATATTTATATTTATATTTATATTTATATTTATATTTATATTTATATTTATATTTATATTTATATTTATATTTATATTTATATTTATATTTATATTTATATTTATATTTATATTTATATTTATATTTATATTTATATTTATATTTATATTTATATTTATATTTATGTATATGTATATGTATATGTATATATATATATATATATATATATATATATATATATATATATATATATATATATATATATATGTATATATATATATATGTATATATATATATATATATATGTATATATATATATGTATATATATATATGTATATATATATATATATATATATATATATATATATATATATATATATATATATATATATATATATATATATATATATATATACATATATATATATATATATATATATATATATATATATATATATATATATATATATATATATATATATATATATATATACATACACACACATACATACACACATCAATACACAGACATGCATACAATTATATTTCATATATATATATATATATATATATATATATAAATATATATATATATATATATATATATATATATGTATATATATATATGTATATATATATATATGTATATATATATATGTATATATATATATATGTATATATATATATATATATATATATATATATATATACATATATATATATATATATATATATATATATATATATATATATATATATATATATATATATATATATATATATATATATATATATATATATACATACACACACATACATACACACATCAATACACAGACATGCATACAATTATATTTCACAGGACGATACATTCAGCACTCGTCATGCCATAGACTGTGATTGCAATTTGTTTACAATTTAGAGGCATCTTTAACTCTTAAGTGGATGAAACTGCCCGGATAGGCGGAAATATGGTGGGACATACCACAGTGAGGTTAAATTATTGAAAATATTTTGACTTTTTTGCGCAGAGTAGTCACAATAATGTGTTGCTTACTTCTGACGTAAATAAAAATCCTGTTATTTACTCATAATCGCGAAATTCCGTTTTATACTACTTGTAATAATAAGGCCTAAATCATAATAAATGTACGTAAGGACAACACACTAGGGCCCCGAGATTGAATAAATGTATTTACTCTTCTTTTTCGGATCTTTTTCAAAGATTTTGCTCGATACATAAGAAGTGAGTTTTGACCCCTATTTTGTTAGTTAATTGGTGAATGAGTTTCTCATTCTGGCGAAAATGAAAACATTATGGACCTAAATCAATTTGCCCTATTATCGTATTAATATTGTCAAATGTAATTGCATTAAAATACATAGCATAAATATAGCATATGCATATAAATGTAGAACGGAAGATATTTATGCAGAAATCAGGTATGTAGTACAAAGTAATGGATTCAAACGTTTTTATGGAACCTTCGGCATCCAGACATTGAGGCGCTCATTAAATCCATGCAGTAAAACATACAAAAAGATAATGTGCGTGGAAATCTTGAAAAAAAACTCTGGAAATAGTCCAAAGTAAAGGAAGTGAATGCATCGTATTTGCAGGAAAGGACAGTTCACATTTCAATGCTGTTCAATTTCAATTCCTGTTATTATTGATAAATTCCAGAATGTTGGAAATGACTTGGGCTCGATAGTGCTCACTGAAGGGAGTTCAAGTCGCGATAAGCCGACATTCCAATGCGTTAATACTTTGCCCGGGATTTTGCTTTGCCTCGGGGAATTCCCGGGAATTTCTTCGCATTCAAGGCCGAGACGGAGACGGGAATCGAGCTCCGTCGTTGACTTTCGGTTATGAGGGGGAAATACGACAAAAAAGTTGAGTGAATGGATTTGGGATGACGTGATATTAGGAATTTTGATTTCTCGTGAACGCCACGGCTAATCGAATTGACTTTGCGGAAAATTACTTTTTCTTGGGGGATGGCATGAGGATATTACGATATTGATTGCTTCCGAACGTTGCGACTGTATGGAGACCCTTCGAGGGTCTGAGGATCGTTCAGAAGAGAGTGGCAGTCAGTCGGGAATGGGAACTTCTCCTCCCCGCGCCTGACGCTCGCGTGATAATCCGCGTCTCTTAAATATTCCAACTTGGTGTTCATAACGGGACTTCGGCATGTCCAATGAGTGATCGCAGGAGGAAGAAGGCACCCGTCATAGAGAGAGGGTGGAGGTAGCTGAGGGTGGCTGCAGAACGGAAGGAATTCTGGGGAGGGGAGAACATAGAAAGGCGCCTTCAAGGACAGATGAGTGGGAAATGGTCCATCTAGGAGGAGCCGACTGCCTGCCAGCCTCTCACGCAGAATCGTCGGTTCGAGGTGATGGAGGAGGGATTAATGCCAATGGGTTTTCACTTGAAACGTGTCCCGACGGTATTAAAAGTAACGCTTCCTCTTGGGTACTCTAGGTGTCTCATTTCAGTTTCTATTCGTTCGTTGTACGCCGTCCACGTCCGCTCTGGCTAGATAAAAATATCTGACATAAGCAATGATTAAAGGGGCGTTAAACTTCAAGGCTTTGCAGAAATTATGATCAGAAAGTGGGGGATTACGGAGGCTGGTGAGTAGTAGGAGTTAGTTACCAAGGAACGGTAGCTTAAGCCACTGTCACCTACTGGGACGGGATATCGAAAGTGGAGGGAAACCCTGTGATAGCTTCAACCCACTCACGACATAAGGCTCCAGGAGAACAACCGCATTGCGTCCGTCTGACTGGAAGTTGGAGCGATTTCGTTCAATCTTTTAGTGATTTCCATCATGTTTTCTCTTAAAATTACAGGTCAAAACACTGAAAACTGTAGTTTTATGACACCGAATGTTAATTTTACATAAAATTATTGCAGTTTCTCTTTTCATTAGGGTTATTCTAGAGAGGGAAATCATGACATTCTGTGTTCGCGTAATTTTAGTTTAGCAGAAATTTAATTTAATATTATATTTGTAGCTTAATATTTAAAGCTAAAAATGCGACGTAACATTATATTTTTGCACAGTAAATTATACTTGTACAAGATTTATGATCACTCTTTATCGAACAGATTCTGTTCTTGTCAGTTTTGGAAACTGAAGCCAATTGCTGGATCCTTTTCAATCATCTGAACTCTCTGACGTATTTTCTGTTAAAAATTAGCCATTTTCGCTTAGGGTGACTGATATTGACCATTTGAATGTGTGGTAAAGTGTTTGGCGGTGACAGTAGTATTTATCCATAGACGCTCCGATATTTGAGGCCATGAAGAACCGTTAGCTTTTCTCAGAAAAATTTAATTCTTTAAATGACAACATCCACGGCCAAGCTCTCACGAATCCGATCCCGCGACCTTTGCTTAGATTATCTGGCGAGATTGTTTTCCACCTAGCTCAGCATTTCGTTCTAAAATGATTTCTGGCGAAAGAATATTTGTGATCGGGTAAGAATGATCACTCTTCCTAAATTTTCCTTATTTAACTACAGCTAATTTTATGCTTTAATAAGTTCAAGGTTTATAAAATATATTTTTTTTTTGAGATTGGTACGCTACATTTTTATGTCAAACTTTAATGAAACAATCTACTTTTTCACTTGAAAACAAGTTCTTAATAAATCGATACAGAGCGTAATTTTATTTTTAATTGAATTTTCATTTTCTCTAATGTTACTTAAAAGCAAAAGGCCTAGCGTGGTAAAAATATATCTTTACAAATCAATTTCCTCCCCATAAACGTTCCCTCGCTTTCGAAAAACTCTGCCAGGTTATCCTCAAATTTAATTCGCGTTAACACAATTTGCATAATATTTACTTAAATTATTCAATCTCACGATAAAATTTTGTTCCGTGCAAAAAAAGGAAGGATTAATATTCAGTATTATATTGTTTGAAATCCATGAAATATATTTAATAAAATATAATATTTCCCACGCATAGTGTCTCAATATAATTGTAATTTATTTGGCCTGAAGTTTCACCCAGTCTGACGACTTTTTGGTAGACTCAAAAACACAGAAAACAAACGCGAATTCTATATTTAAAAAGAGTACCAAAATAATCCGAGAAGGATGTCTGTTTAGTCGCAACCCCATGAGGATAGGTAATGTATCGAAAGAGGACTGAGAGATTCATACTGTCATCCCCCACGTTATCCGTTTTAGAGCTAAAAGTAGGTTTGGTAACCTTGGCATTTACGGATTAATGCTATCGAACACAACTCATCCCTCCCTCCCGTAATTGAAACATCCCTCCGCAGATGATGACCTCTGTGCATCGCCCAATCAACAGGGAAGATTGGAAAGATGAAGCTTTCCATTAAATATGCCGGCGAAAAAAAAAGCAAGTTCCTACAGCCTCGCAAATTTGAAATTCGTGATGAGCGGACTAAACGAGGCGAAATAATAGGCACACTTTAAGGTTACCTTTTGATGAGAAATTTCGACCATGATTTATTTCATAGTCTTCCGATAAGTATGGTGATGAATAGAATATAAACATTTGTTTCCATCGCTAGACCCTCATTTCGACCTCAACATTTCAGTCGTGACAATATGTGTCTCCTTCGCAACTCTGTAAGGACGAAGGCGTTTCCACCCCGTTATGATTTTTTATGTTCAAAAAACGGAAATATCCTCAGGGATAACTTTTAAATTTGCATATTTGACGTTTATATCCACGTCCTTGTGTCGTTTCCTGAGCTTTATATACGTATATCGGCCACTGAATGTCAGTGCATCCTGCTGCCGATTCTGTCATGCGTTGATGACAGATTTCGGTTAATATTTGGTGCGTCCTTGAGCGTTCACACCTTTTAAAAAAACCACGCCATTTTAATAGGTCAACGCCTTTCGATACCTGAAAGTCGACTTTTTAAAGACGTTAGGTAAGCGTCGAAAGTGACATATGGGCAGGCACGAGGAGCCTTTACATAAAATCTCAGGCGTCAAAATTTACCTCCCTCCATTTTGCTTATCACCTTCCCTCCTGTCTTTCCCTCTCTTTTTGATTCCAAAGCTCCCTTTCTTCTTAGTGATATGGAAATCTGAATTTATTCAATTAAAAGTACCAACTTAAATTGTAGCTATTTGATTGAAGGTATTATCTTTAATCGAGTCAATTTGATCGTGCCCCCTTTCAGAGCGTGTGGACGTTGTAAAACACTTCATTATTTCACTGTTTTAAATTGGTTAAACTCTGCCAGGAGGTTTAGAGTTATCCGTCGATGCGATTAGTTTTGTTCAAAAGTATGCCATTTTTTTCTTCTCATAGCTGTAAAAATACTCGTTTGAGTAAGTATTATTGGTTCTTACAAAGAAAGCGACCTGTAGATGAGATTATTTAGAGAGAGTTTCAGATGAATATGTTTAAAGTAGCAAGGACATTGAGATAAGCGTTGTATGTGGCGAAGAAGTTCTTAAAAAGAAGAGGGAGTTTATGGCGAGGACCTCCGGTAAAGATGTACAGAGAAGATTGGTGAAAACTTTGATATGAAGCGTGGGCTTGTAGAGATCCGAAACTTGATTGTTGAGGCAAGAGGGTGGGTGTAAATTGGAGTCTTTTGAGATATGGCTGTGAGGAATGGTGGGAAAGTTAAATAGAAAGAATGCGTAGAAGTACAAGGTGTCATGGGGAAGAGAGAAGGTTGAAGGGCGCTGGGATAAATACAAATTAGTCTGTACAATTAAATACTGGGTAGCAATTTGAATGGCAATGAAATGTTTGAGGAATGTGATGGGGGATAATATTGGATGAACAAGGTAGAGGTGGAAAAGAATCGTCATGTTGGGTGGAATGAAGGGAAGGGAACAGTAGACGGAGCAAAAAATGAATTATTTTAAAGAGTTACACGTTAACCATCATTTAAGGCTGGTTAAAGAGGAAAATTCATTTAAAAAAAACCTAAATTAACTGATAGAATAGCGTTAAGAAAAATCAGCATTTATGCGTTAAAATGGATTTTGCTTACTTGTTGCACTCGAGGCTTTTCTCGAGAACAGTTTAATGGAGCGTAAAATACGAACCAGGCCCCAAAAAATACCGCGTTTCACATATTTATATTTAAAAGTGTTAAATGCGTAGGGTATCTTTTGTTAAAATAATCAGATAATTATAGTATCCATTAATACCGGAATCAGATCGCACTTAAGTTCAAAGTGGGTAGGTAAACGTAGTGGCGAGACATACCTCGCCCGAGTAAGACCTATCTCTCCACTACTCCTAAACCGTTTAAAATGTTCACATTCAGGGTTGGGAATTCCTAACCATGTGTCATCTGCAGGTTCCCACGAAGCTATGTCTTCAGAAAAGTCGTCCCGTACGGATTTAGATTTGTTTATCCCAAATCCTTAACCAGGATAAACCTTCACCTCGCAATATTAGTCCTCACTGAAATGTTTTCTGTTACACATGGACAAATTTAAGGTCAATATTATTCAAACTGAATAAAACAGTTCCACCTGGAGGAAAGGTCACCGTTAACTACTTTGTATTGGATAAATTCCTGACATAATCCGCGAAATGGAATCAGTGGAACATTGTGCAATACAAACGCACACATTTCCACGGATTAACTAACGAACTGGTTAGAATTTACGCCAGAAAACACGAAGAAATTTTGTGGAGCTCTTCACGTTGGAAGGGGAGGCAATAGAGAGAATTAACGTTCAAAATCTTTGGGGATCTGGGTGATCTAGGGTGGGTCATCTGAAACTTTTTGGAGTAATATCTTCGAAGCGGCTATTTTTCCGATAATTTAGATGTTTCTTAACAGTCTCCTTGTTTTCACCCACTCCTTCTCTCACAGGTCCTTGGCTTTACGTAGGGTTATGGATGCATGAACGTCTAACTGCCCTTACCTTTGTTATATATGTATGTATGTATATATATATAGCAACGGTGATAATGGGGAATATACATATACATATATATATATATATATATATATATATATATATATATATATATATATATATATATATGTATATTCCCCATTATCACCGTTGCTGTTCAACCTGCATGCAGAGGAAATGATTGAAGAGGCATGGGAAGAACTGGAGGTAGGAATGAAAGTGGGCGGGGAATTCGTAAAATCAGTTAGGTTTGCTGATGACCAAGCTTTAGTTTGTCAGTCAGCCAAGGGGTTGCAAGCATTGCTGAGTGAATTGGAAATTCAGTGCGACAGGTATGGGATGAGAATCAATATTAATAAAACAAAGGTTATGCGATTTTCTAGAAAGAAAAAGGTTAAGTTAAACATTAAAATAGGAGGGCAAAAACTAGAGCAGGTAGAACAGTTTAATATCTCGGAAGTGTTTTGGACCAACACGGTCAAAGTAGTAGGGACGTAAGGAGAAGAATTGCGCTAGGCAAAGAGAAGGGAGTTGATGAGAGGGACGTTGAGTAAGGATATTAAGAAACACTCGTAAAAACTTTGATATGGAGCGTAGCTATGTGCGGCGCGGAAACGTGGTAATTGAAGCAGGCGGGTAGACGTAGACTGGAGGCGTTTGAAATGTGGGTGTGGAGAAGAATGGGGAAGGTGAAATGGACAGAGAAGAAAACAAACGAGGAAGTACTTGGTATGGTGGGCGAAGAGAGGGGTTTGTTGGGAGAAATCCTATTGAGGCAGGAAAAGTGGATGAAGGGGGTATTGACCGGCAGTGGGATGTTGAAGACTGTAATTGAGGGGAAAATGTTGGGCAAAAGAGGAAAGGGAAGGAACAGGATAGGGATGTTGGACGGGATGAAGGGAGGAAGAAAGTACTCAGAAGTGAAGCGGGACCTGATATAGAGTAGGATGCTGGATTTTGTGTTTTGTTAGGAGTCACAAAATGTTTTATTTTGTAGTTGTGTCCATCCAAAAACCTACCTTAACCGGTAGATTACTTAATTATTACTATTATATGTATATCCAATGGATTTACGTAAAGTTTCATCTCTTGCCCATAGCTTATTCTCACTCGCGTGTTTCATTACTTGTTTCAACTGTGTTTTAACTTAACTAAAATAACGACTTATAAACTCGTTATAGTGTGTGTACGATTTCGCAGCTGCATTTATTAATAACAGTAGAGCCAGCCACTATGAAAACATGGGGTCGACTTGCGTATTCTCCGCAGAAGGATCTAATGACGGAATTAAATAGAATGCTGAGCAGACCGATTACTTAAAAATCGTTATGAATCAGTAAAATGCGTCGAAAAATCTTGGCAAAGCCTTCAACGAGCTTCAACGAGCTTTAAACAAGAAGACCACACGCACGGCTCATACCACAGTATAAATCAGTAGTGTAAGTTTTAATGCCGATGTCGAGGGAATACTTCAACACCACATTACTAGGTATGGCTACCACGAGTAATTAAGGGCAACAGTAAAACTGTACACTTCTCGGACAATTGTTGGAACATATAGTAGGCTCCTCCATCTAATATCTCCTATAGTTTTTAATGGGACCCATTTAGTGTTTCAGAACAAGAGAAAACTTTAAGTGCCTTTGAGGAAATAGGCAGATGCTCTGGAACTGAGTTATCAAATGAAATCAAGTCTTCGAAGAAATCTTAATGGGTAACATTTACGGTTGGCATTTAATGTCGTCATGCTTCTAAAACCTTTCGCCACCCATGTTCGTTTCGGTGCAGCGGGTCAACATATTTGCAGCGATGAAGTATTTGTACATTCTAGTATGCTTGCTACAAGCTCGACATTAACATGGACCTGTTGAAAAGTTTAAAGATTGATCAGATTTTCTTGTTCCTTTTCATTTTAGACCTATAACTTTCATTCATTTTTCACCACCTGCCACGCAATCTCGAATTTAATTGAATTCTTCATTCTAATGAATGATTTATTCCAAATGATGAAACTATTGCCAACGACTGTTGATCTTCTTTGAGGAGCTACGCCGTGCCGCATCACTTTCCACTGATCCAGTTCTGATAGTTCGGTCTCGCTGGATCAGCTGAGTTTTCCCATCGTGCGACCGTAACACGGATGATTTAAGTAAGAACAATACGGGAAGTTGTGATTCATAATTCCATATTTAATGATAGAATATAGCTCTTACAGCTAATAGTATTAAATGAATGAAAGACTCCAACAGCCGTAAACAATTTACCTTTATAAACAAAGTACATATGAGATTAGTTGGCTGACGCAACAAGTCAGGAAGGGGTAAGAGGGCAAAAGGAAAGGTATAAGAAAGGTGAATGCGATTACGCGTATTTCGGCCACAAAGTAGCCCTCTTCATCGTACTGAAAGGTAATCGTCACCACAACACAAGTCGAAGTGAGATCGCATTTGTGCTTTGTTTTGAAAGGTAAATTGTTTACGGGTATTGGAGTTTTTCATTCATTTAATCATAATTCCATGCTGGTCATCCTTTCCATAAGCGCGGAGCATACATACACGAAGGGAGCCGTCGGGCGCACTGATCTCCGCGACAAGCTCTCCGGAACGCTGGGCTGGAAAAAATCAAACCCCCTCCCTTCCCGGATCGATCCTGGTCCCTGACTGCGGAAGGCCGTTGAACTAATCTCTCCGTCACTCTTGTCCCCGGCGAGTCTGTCGCGTCCGTTAGCCCTGGACGCCGACCAGCGAGATGAATAGCCTCCGTTCAAGGATTCGATCCAATCTCCCCTTTTCGATCTATTCTAAAGAGATTATTTGTAATTAACGTCCGGTTTCAGAGCCACCCATCACACGCAACTCTTGATAATCAGCTGCATGCGGTCGTTGGAAGCTGGGCATGCAGCGTGCATCTCAACCGGTGGGGGAAATAATCATGCCTGGCAGGTAGTGTTCTCAATGACTAGTCCCAGAGGTCGTGGATTTCAACTTATCCCCGGGGTAGGTGATCTCCTTTTCCCGGTTAGACTCGAGTCTATTTCTTGCCAACATGGCCGTGATTTATTTGGAGCAAACGTTTGTAAGTCAATCAAATCCAATGGTTAAAAGGGTGACTCATGAAAAATTGTTCTCTCGTATTTCAAACGGAAACGACGATTTCCGTTCAAATTTTGCAGTATTCCAATTATGGCTCTTAACTCCTTCATACGTGTGTATAGGATGCTCATATCTTTGATTGGTCGATGATGAAGATATATTTGGTAAATCTCTTAAATTTGATTGAGATACAAAATTGGCGATGAAATGAAGTGTTCTGTCCTGTTTTCAGTTAAAACGAAGGAGTGTCACTGCCTTCGTTGGATAATTTTAATTCAAAACCCCTTACGACCTCATAACTAAACTCTTATCCAAAAAAATTCTTTTCAGAATTATACTGAGGTGAACAATTATAAAAGCCTACGAAAGTTCCTATACGACACTTATAGATTAAATCAAGATTTGTAGTTTGTTTGCCTAGAAGTATGTCGTTTTTCATTGTCTGATGAATATTCCTGTTTGCGGCTTCCAGTTTTTGAGTTCTATGTTTGGAGATTCATGGGTTGATTTGCAAGAACGTGGGTATTCAAAAAATATACTCCCAATACGTAAAATTAGAGCAAATTCATTCATGTAGCATTTTCATGGAGGCATTGAATGTGGTGAGTTTATAATCTTTATAAAAATAACAGTATAGACATAGAACACGACGTTCTAATATGAGTTGCCGAGTAAAAATCTGCGCCACTCCAGAACTCCAAAATTATTGTAGTCGGACTTCTAGTCGGGTAATATTAAAACCTGCACCTAAATCAAGCCAATATAATATGTGCAGTGGAAACTCGGGGTACCTGTCAGGTTTTTCATAGCATGTCCATTAGTTTCTTCCTCCGCGGCCAGATCTCAAATACTTCGGGAATGTGTTTCGCTACGCGAGAGGCATTAGCAGGGAATTCCATAAAAAGCCTGCTCCGAAGAAAACGCTGGGTCGTTTGCATATGTAGAAGGTGGTGTAGGGAAATAATAATCTCAGGTCGTTATCCTTTCCGCAAAATTTCTGCCGAATGTTTCGTAAAAGTTTGGCGTAGTGGAAGACCGTTCTTCTTTTCGCGTCGACAGCTCGATCGTACGTGGTGAGTGGAAGGAGAGCAGTGAAGACTTTCCTAAAAGATGATTGCACA
This sequence comes from Hetaerina americana, assembly GCF_022747635.1. Lineage (NCBI taxonomy): Eukaryota > Metazoa > Arthropoda > Insecta > Odonata > Calopterygidae > Hetaerina > Hetaerina americana. The sequence goes on along the minus strand of NW_027286625.1, from coordinate 6,745,328 downwards.
ATTCGAGAGCTCTCAAATTTCCAGCGAGTCTCCTCGCCGACGTGAAGCATAATGAAAAGTGAGCGGATGGCAGAGGACCAAGGGGTGGTGAGGTTGCACCACCGAGCAAGCGACGGGGCTTTTAAAAAATAAACCTCCGAAGCCAGCGCGGAATTAACTTTCCGAATCCTCATAGGTGGTCGGTGATGCATCACTAATGGACATAAGTGTTTCGAAATGCCTCGGAAGAAATTAAGTTTGATGAGACTCATTTAATCATTCACAAGTTCTGACCGTCTGAGATGCATAAGAAAATTGCCGCTTTAAGTGTAGAAGTAGTTACTTGAAAAATTATTTGCTTTTTCATTTGGATCAAACAAAAGGCAATGATTTCACTCACCTGTATACCTATCAAGACAAAGTATAATGAGTTATTTCGTAATACTTGTAATAATCACAAGAAGTAAAATCAACTAATTTCTGAAATCGGGAAATCCAATGAATTATAGAGAGTCAAATAATTCAAAATGATAACTTTAACATCGTACAGACCCGTCACCCTCTAATTCAAAGGTATAAAAGGAATGCATATTAGAGCTAGATAGCTAATGATTTCTCATCGTTGTCACTGATAAGGATAAATCATAAAAACTCAAGCGTTTTGAAACTTTTCTGAAAGGCTTGAAGTGAGGATCACTTTCATCTGTATGAACTTGAAATTAAGAAGCAAGAATAGCAAATTTAAATGCAAAATTTCCAGAGTGTAAAAATCAATCGCCTTGACCGAGATTCGAACCCGAAACCCTTCAATTTACCGCTGAGTACTTTGATAAATTATGCTGTCGAGACTTTTTCTAATACTGAGACTTTATAGGGATAGGTGAAATCTTGGAGAGATTGCTACTAGTTCAGACCAAGCCAATTGTCTTCAAAATGTAAAATTTGTGCGTCTCGATGCTCATGGCTTCGATGAAATCGTTAAAGCAACTTTTGCGGCTAATCCGGTAAGCCCTTGACATTTTAGAGTAAATTAAGTTATTTGGTGGGGATAAGTTACTGAGTTATGATAAATTGGTACCTTTCCTGAAAAAAATACAGGGCTAGTGAATGTTGATATCGTTTTCATAAAATATAAAGGCGTTCGAGTATTTTAAAGTGCAAATTACAATGGAATTAATCGAAATAAGATTATCCCAACAGTGTTTGCTATTTTGATATTTCCAAAATGGATTCAATTAATGTTACAAGCCTTAAAAGCCTCCGTTTATTCATTTTGTTGTACTTTCTGTAGCGCATACTCATGCAAATGAATTGCATCATTCAAATGAAGAGCCATCGACTTGGGAGAAGTTCTTTAGCGTGATTTTTCGTCCGTATTTTCGCCAAATTCGCTTGTTCGTCCCCCTTTTGCCTTCAATTTTTTTGTGCTGGCCGCTGTGATAACAAGCTATATAATTTAGCGCGATGGACTTCGGTGTCCTGTCCGAGCGTTCGCTTGAAGTTGTTTTCACGCCTATTTCGGAATGGCTCTTTAGAAGGTTGAGAAATAATTCGTGCCGTTGGCCTTACTTGAGGTCGCTTCATTTTTTTACACTAGCGATTTCGAAGATAACCGAAACGACTGCTTAGTCAACTGTGACCTCATTTACTTGACTTTGCATTAATTTATGCGTAGCTATTTTTCGTAGCTTCGCGAAAATTTTTCGCTTTAAATTCACTTTATTTGATTCGCAGACCTTTTTTTATATCAGCGAGATCTTCAGAAAAGGTTTTAAGATGCATAAATAATAAAAAGATTCAGCGTCACGAAACGTATCTCCGGAGTTTTTTTAGTTGTTTGCAAAGTTTGAGGACCCTTTCTCATTTAATTTTATGGATCGTGAGGAGGTTTTTCAACTGAAACTATTACTGATATGTATATTTTGAATACATTTTTAAATATATCTATGTATTTGCGGGATGAGCTTCAATATATATGTGTGTATATATGTGTATATATATATAACAATAAATAATAAATAGTCACTTTGAGCATGGACACAAAAAATAAACGAACCGGCGACAAATGTTTTTTAAATTTTCTGTGGGTGCATAACCATCTTTAGAAGGTGGTGCACCCACAGAAAATTTAATATTAATGAATGAATTGGGGGCGTAGGTTAAGTGTGGGAGAAAATAACTGTGGGTATGAAGGAGTGGAAGTTGATAAGGGTACGAGAGACGCAAAAGAACATTAAAATCTGCCATTAACGTTTTTGATTGCCATATCATAGGATGAAAACTCTGTGTTTCTCGAACTTAAATTATAAGATTTTTTCTATTTTTCAAGGGTGCATTTTTTATTTTACATTTGCATTTATCTTCATGTCACCGTATCGTGCCAATACTTATTAATCAACATCAATGAGTCGGAATTCTTCTTCCTCAGAATTTAATTGTTTCATTTTCCATTATTTTTTAGATTGTTGTGTTTTTAATACTTTTGGTTACCTTGTAAATCCTAAGATTTTAATTCCATTTATCTATTACATAACCTCGGAAAATATGAAGTCGTTTCCCCTCACTATATTCTATATTCTTAGTTCTTGACGGTTTCGCAATATACAAAGCGCTATTATTTGAAATTTTACAGATTAACATCGTCAGCAATAATTATTCTTTCTATTTATTTTTGCTACGTTAAATATTGAAATTCGAGGGCAAAAAATAGGGCAGGTGGAACAGTTTACGGGTATGTTTGAAGTGTTTTGAACGAAAATGGTAGGAGTGACATAAGACGAAGGATTGCGTTTGGTGAAGAAGCTTTCTCACGAAGAAAGGAATAAATGATCGAGATATCGAGTTAAACTCTTACTCGTCAAAACGTAGATATGGAGTGCGGTTTTGGACGGCACGGAAACATGGTCATTGAAGCAAGTTGATAGGCGTAGATTGGAGAATTTTGGAATGTGATTGGGGAGAAGGATGGGGAAGGTGAAGTGGGCAGAAAGGGAAATAAACGAGGAAGTGCTAGGTATGGTGGGGGAGGAGAGGGATTGTTGGGAGAAATCATAAAGCGGCAGGAAAAATGGGTTCAGTGTGTTTAGATTGGGAATGGGATGTTGAAGACTGTGATAGAGGGAAAGTTTTAGGGGAACGAGGCAGGGGATGGAATAGGACAGGAATGTTTTGGGGGATGAAGGGAGGAAGGAAATATGCTGAATTGAAGAGGGCTTATTGCTGTGCTGTATGTCGTGATGTGTTTCGTTACAAGAATCAAGGGAATTGCCGTTACACCGTTTTGTAGCTTGCGTCCATCCAAAATCTACCTCAATCAGTAAATTGCCACTATTTGAAAAAATATTTCTTTTTGAGTCTTAATCCCAATTTTGAACGAAATCATGCATGGTTTGCATAAAATTCATACGGATAATGTTTAATCCTGAACTTTCTCATACGCAAATGACTCTTTTAATGTTAAAATCGGTGATACAAAATTCATTTGGACGGCGGAAAAAATATATACAATCTCGCAGAACCCAGAAAAAAATTCAGAATTAATATCCTAGTTGGTATTCTGTTCAAGGATAATGAATTTAATTATATCCTGCGGCTGTGCAGCGCAGAGCAGTGAGGTACATCTGTATATGATAGCAGTTACTTAAATTTGTTTTCAAAATTAATTTCTGCCATCTCTCAATATCTCTTACCCCTCTCATCCATCTCACACTTTTTGGGGTTTCTTTTTTGTCATTGACACGGGGGTGTTGCAGTATTGCGTGACTTGGTTCAATCGCGAAAAATCCAAGATATTCGACAAATGTGGTGATTTATCAAAAGTCTCAAGGTGTAACAGTATAGGATTCTTCACTTATTTCTTAGTTATTTTCAATCGTTAATCCTCAACGCCTTTGATTAAGTGATTTTCCTTTTCTATTGTATTTCACGTGATTTTGACTCGTATGAGCAAAATTATCTTTCCTGAAGATTATGTTTGTAGTGATTGATTGTTTTAGTAGATTTTTAATACCGCTGTCAAAATATTTCAAAATTGATTACGTTTTTTTTAGTTTACGTGTGCTTTATTTTATTAATGCACTTCCCCTTAGGTTTGTTGACATTTTTTGATTGGCATACAGTACGTATTATTTGTTTGAAAATGTTACCTTTTGTCATTTATATTGTCGAATCTATTGGTGGGAGGCAAGTTGCTTTTGGAGACAAGTATTACACTCAATTTGGTGGTAGATATCTTTATTAATCATCATTATTAAATTTAAGAAGAAGAATTAATGTTTTCCAAAGAAAAAATTTTTTCAAATTGTCTGTTTCATTTCATCCTTTTATTCAATTTTCAATATTCTTTTCCTGAAAAAGGTCATCACATGTATAAGATAATATTAGATTTCATAGTTTTACAATAATAAATATCATTGAAAGCTTTATAATTGATTATTTTATAAATTTCATTAAGTTTAGAGACTACTTAGCTCTGCTAGAAATATTGCAACCATTAATTACATTTTTATGGAAAAATATATTTGATAATATTTTCAAAATTATTTTAATAGTGTACAAGTTGTGCCAAATATGAAGCCTTAACTCAAAGGGCTTACCCGAAAATCTTTTTTGTTGAGTATATCCGGTTCGATAGTCTATCTGTATCGCTCCGCTAAGGGTGTCAGAATATCCGATACCCTTAGCCTTCAAAATCACCGCGGGAGCATTAATGCTGTTTTTAATGGTAAAAAACACTTTCCACCAAAGTATTTATTCACATTGAGGAAATGAAAAATGTCATTTGAGGGTAGGTCTGGAGTGAAGGGAGGATGAGGAACGCACTTCATATTGACGAGGAGAAACAATATTTTCGATGCGCGGCTGTGCATCATTGTTAAGCACCATCCAGTCTATTTCTTTGAAATTTTGGCCTTTTGCGATTTATATAGCCTTTGATGATTTTCAGTATATCCTTATAGTATGCTCCATTTACAGTTATGAATGTGCTGGTTCACCCTATCCCGAGTATCAAAAAATGATATGGCTATAACTTCCCCATCACTTTGGCCTGTTTTTGGAAATTCCGATGCAGGAGATTTCCTGATAGAAGTTTGATGTTTGGTCTCAGGATGAAAATGGTGTCGCCAAATATCACATACAGTGATTTAGTTCGAATGAAACTACTCTTCATATGTATCATCAACTTCAACTGCGAAAACACCCTCAATGATGATCCCGTTTTTCGGGAATCGGAACTCAATGGTACTTTCAATATTTCTGATAGGGCTCTTTAAGTTATTTTTCTATTTATCTCCTTTCACAATGGCAGCGATAGTGTCGTCTAATGTTTACTTCCGTAAGAACAGAGACTGGCGCTATGGGTTCACGTTCCCTTGAAATTACCTTTCTGTAATTTTTTAACAGTTTGAAACATTATCTAGCTGTTTTATCGAAAAGAACACACTCTTTATAATGCTCCGGTAGCATTTTATTGCCCTTAACTTAGGCGGCATAAAAATTTCAATACAGCGTATTCCTCGTCGCGTCCTACCTCCATCGTTTCCGTAGGAGAACTAAACGTTTCAATTTGCAACGGCTGCCGCTGACGCAATAACTGGAGTAAATTAAATGAAACTTATACCACATGCCCAGTACACATAAGATTTCGCACATTATGCACGCGAATACAAATTTATGGCCACTTTTTGTCGAAGAGTCTACGTAAAATATGCATAGATAACATGATTCTCATGAAGCATGCGAGAGTTGTCAAATACTCGAGAACATTGAGCAATAGCAGTACACGAGTTATGTTAATACTAATCTCAGATAACTTCGTCAAAGAATAGATATTGCATTATATGAAAGTTAAAATAATAATAACCTCTCGACGAGCGTACTTGAGTCTTAATCCTATGAATTGAATTTCCATTAAGAATTGTACTGTCGCATAAAACTTATATTTTATTAGAAAATCTACTGGTTAAGGTAGTTTTTGGATGAACACAACTAACAAATAAATACCTTGTATCTCGTAACAAAACACAACCCTACATTCTACTCTACAACAAGTCACTCTTCATCTCTGTACACGTGTACTTCCTTACTCCCTTCATTCCATCCAACATCCCTATTCCATTCCTAGCCTTTCTTCCTTTACCTAACATTTTCCCCTCTAACACAATCTTCAGCATCCCATTGTCAATCAATATGCTTTTCATCCATTTTTCCTGCCTCCTTATGATTTCTCCCAACAATTTTCTCTCTTTCCCCGCCATGGCCAGCACTTCTACATTTTATTTCCTCTCAGACCACTTCACCTTCACCATCCTTCTCCACAATCGCACTTCAAAAGTATCCCATCTACGCCTGTCATACTGCTTCAACGACCATGTTTCCGCGCCATAAATAACTTTAACATGCATAACGTTTTGGTGAGCATTTTCTTGAAATCCTTCCTCAAAGTTCCTCTCATCGATTATCTCCTCCTTGTGAAAGCGTCTTTACCAAATATAATTCTCCCTCTTATGTGACTCCTACTTTGACCAATTTGGTTCAAAACACTTCCCGAGATACGTAAACTGACCTACCTGCTGTAGTTTTTGCCCTCCTATTTTAATGTTTAGCTTAGCATTTTTCTTTCTGAAAAATTGCATTACCTTTTTTTTATTTATATCGATTCTCATCCCATCTCACTGAGTTTCCAATTCACTCAAAAATGCTTGCAAACCCCTTAGCTGACTGACAAACTAGAGCTTGGTCATCAACGAACCAAGCTGATTTTAAGAATTACCCTCCGAATTTCATTCCTACCTCCAGTTCTCTTCATGCCTCACTAACAATTTCCTCCACATATACGTTGAACAGCACCGGTGATAATGGGCAACCCTGCTTTGACAAAATAAGATAGTTTAATGTTTAAGCCTGAATTAAGTGCAAGCCTCATGGTCGTAATGAATATATTTCCCATTTCAATGATAAAAAGAAAACCGTTCTACGTGAATATTTTTTTCTTTTTATTATCCTTTGGAAAACATTATTATCCTTTCGTTTTCAAGCCGGAACACTTACTAGAAATATTCGGCTACTCAACAAATGAAAGGAAACGTTCATTGAAAATTTCAAGTGTCAAGCTCCTGCCCAAATGGTTAGGAAATTATGCAAGCAATGTGTAGCTTAATATGAGTTAACGAAAAGCAATTTTTTTATTAATTTAGATAAATCATTTAATAAAACATTAATAAAATATGTATAACAGTGAAAGTCCTCCGGGGGTAGACATTTGATTTAATAAAACACATCAATTACAAGGAGTCAATGTGTAAAGTTTTCGGAAGAGAAAGATAACGGTAGATGAGTGAAATAACGGTAAAGGTAACCTATCCAAATTTCTCCATTCTCACCTCTGCGGACTAAGTTCATCCTCAGACTCAGCGCGTGTGCAAAATTCCGAGATGAACTTCAAAACTTTGGGAATCCATTTAGGAGTATGAAAGAATTTTTGACAGCACTTCGCATGTCCAAAATGAACCTTTCATAAAATATTAACAATTTTAAAATTAAAATGATCTGAGGGTTGATGAACTGAATGTGGTTAGATTAACTTTGTTAATACCAGCTTCACCTAATTTTCATAAAAAATCACTCGGGAATAAATTTCATTTGGATGAGTGCAGCATATTACGCCGCATAACCAAGAATACTTTGAATGGTTTGGGACGGGTAAATAATGTACATTCAGCACCGACAATGTAACTTAGGATTTTAGTCAATAAGAGATCCTTTTGGGATGCATAAGCGCAGAAAAGTCCACCTACGTTTGTAAATGCAAGTGCCAAATATTCAATGGCAAGGGTATCTTTAAGACAATATTATCAAGTCTAATAATATAATTTTTTAAGATTTTACTCCATGGATATTTTAGTAAATCATTTTTTAACGTAAAATGGGTTGTAGTATTGAAATAAATCACTTTTTCAGCAAAATTTCCATCGTTGTGACTTGCTATTCAAATTTCAAATAATGTAAAAATAATTTTGTTTCCATTCGCATGAACTTAGTCCATGTTTTAATTTCATTGTATAAGTGCCCGTGATTTAAATCAACTTTAAAAGGTTTATGGGGGGAAATGTTGAGGCAATCGAGAGATGCCAAAAAGTAAAACTTTTCCCGTTCTTGTTTGCTTGAATTGGGTGATAATTCTTGAACCAAGCAGCGTATAAATTATGCGTAAAATTTGTTGTTGTCGTTCCAAATCAAATACGAGATATTTAACGTATTGGCATATAATATTTCAATAAATTTAATGTCGAATTCATTTCCAGATTACTCTCTCACTCTAATGCTTTATGTCAATATTTTGCTTTTTTTATTTAAAAAATGATGATCTTTACAGCTTTTGTGTGCACGAAAGACATTAAACGAAATTGTATTGTACTTTCTCCATTTACTGTTCCCGCTTGAAAGGCATGCGGTTTCTCATGTCACAGGTCTATGTTCTCTTTGGTTTGAGACACTTGAAGTTGTTTTAACCGTTTTATTTGTCTTCACTAAGTGTAGAATGAGCAGAGCGTATCATAAAATGTTCAAGATAATTATCTTTTTTTAAGTGTTTCTTTCCAAAAATATGTATTCGTGATTCCTCTCGAAATTTTCATTTTTCTCTCTTACGTTCCAGTTTCCCTGTCCCCATTTCACCCCGCTTTAAATCACCTCTGTATTGATTTATCGACGTATGTCTAACTAATAACCCTCCAGCTTCGCTGAATACCAGATCTGAGATTGTATAAAGAAAGAACTCGGCTTTCTCCGTAGACTTTGCTTCGTTCGGCCGGGTACGGACAAGTTTAATGCCCTATTATTTATATTCATTTCTCAGGATTACTTGCTATCACTTTGAGTAACTTTTTGGCAGTGTAATTGAAGTGTTTTCTTTATATTTGAAATTGATTTTGATTGTTCACTGTCTACAGCATGCGGGAGAACTCTCACAATGAGTCAGCATATACTAATTGAATAGCATGAACTAATATACAGGGGGATCGAGATGGTGCGGGGGCTAACGTACTGGCTTCCCACCCTGAGGGCGCGGGTTCAAATCCCGGCGGTGTTGAATATTTTTCAGAGGTATCTCGATCCCTACTTGAGGTGCTTTGTGGAGGGCACTTTGAGTGAGTACGCCGTCCGTCGGATGGGACGTTAAGCCGCGGACCCCTTGGCGCCTTTCGTAAAGAGTAGGCTAATGCCGACGCCGGGTTTCTCTCCACCCTTCATCCTTTCCTGTCCTTCCCCTATGGCGCAAATGACCTTAGCTGTCGGTCGCCTCCCCTCAAAACTACTACTACTACTAATATACAGATTATTTGCCCAAACACTGAGTTAGACTTAGTGGTGTGAAATCAATAGGGAATGAGACAATTATATTGTTTACAAGACCTTCGAATATGGAATAACAAAGCCATTGTGTTTCAAATTAATTACCAAAATATTTAATAATTGTAGAACTCTCATTGGATATCTATGCGTTCCTTAATCTTAGAACTTAAAAGTTCAAAGTCGCATGAGTGCAAAAGTTACATTACGTAATGCATGTACATACAGAAGTGGATCACATTCGTAGCTATTTCTTGTTGGAGCATACGTTAATTCCCAGGATTTTAGTCATCATTTGTGAAGCTTAACCTTATGACTATGACCGATTTCCTATGTGATAAATGCGCAACAAATACCTCATTGTTCATTTTTTTTCAAAGAACACAATGCTAAGAATTCATTATCAAAACTATTATATCGATCATTAGGCTCGGCTCAGGACTGAATGAAAATTTTACTGTCGTCGGTAGGAATATCACCCAGTTCCTCAAAAATATCCTCCCTCAAGGCGTGCACAGTTTCCCCCGCTGGCTCGGGGGCTGCTTCCCCCCCCACCGGGTCGTGCACTTGCAAGACCGGCTGCAGCGGGAAGCGGCGGCCGCGGCGGCGGGGCGTGGGGCAGTCGAGCCGAGGGGTGGAGGGAGGATATTGGGGAACGGGCGGGGAGAGAGGGAGAAGAGGCAGGAGAGTGGGCGGGCCGGGAGGGAGGGAGCGAGCGAGGAATGAGAGAGAGCCAGCCGTTCGCGTGGCCTCCTCTCAGTTCCAGCGGAGGACCTACCGACGGAGGACGCACAGGCCGACTCTTTTGAGTGTGTGTGTGTGAGAGAGAGAGAGTCCCTCCCCCGAAAACCCAGAGATTTGCCAGTAGCGCGACACAGAGACTTGAACGACCGGCGAGGGAAATTTCAGAGGACAAAGTGGGGCGATCGAAGGGGGGGGATGGGCCCCTTTTGATTCCTCATCTACCTCGGTTGTTTTATTTTTCGTTTCCCTCTTCTCGACGCGGCGGGGAAGCCCAGGCCCCACGTGGTGTGGAGACGGGAACACAGCTCCCCCCGGGGAGGCGCCCGCCCCTTTCGGCCTCGAAGTCGCCGCCACCCCAGCGGACAGCGTCAGACGCCCAGGTAGACAAGACGACTGGATATTATAAATAAAGTGTGTTGAGCACGAGTCCATCCAGCGTGTGATCAGCTGATCAGTGCGTCGTCGTGTGGTTCCCCGCATGTGAATACATTACCTCCTATCGGTCGCCTTTGGAAGGATGTTTTATGAGTGCTACTTCCTACTCTTGTGGAGCATTTACCAGTGTTTACCATTTGTACCCGAAGGCTGTGGCTCTTTATTTCTGTTATTTTTGTTTCCCCCAAGACATATATAGGCGTTCGTTTGCGTCCATGACATTGTTGTTGAGTGACATCGCCTCTGATTAACGTTTACATTTTGTGTACCCTGGATAAATGTTTTATGGGTATTTACGGTCTCTGCCTTGGATAACCCTTATTCAGACATATTTTAGTGTGAGCGAGATGCCGTGGGAAAGTTCTCTCTGGAAGAGGGATATTTGTCTGTGCTTTTAATGAGAAGTTGGATTAGGAATTTAATTTCTTTTTAATTTAAAGTTGATGATTTTACTTATATGACGCCATCACGTCACAATTAATCCAATAAGTAAGTTATTTGTGTAGAAGCAGTTATTTATTTTTCATAATTTATTGTGCTCTTCTGGGTTTATCGAGCTATATATAGTGACAGTACAATTGTGTGTGGCCGAGCTCTTCGGAGAATTGGAAGCATTTAATATTAGAAGGACCAGGAAGTCACCCAAAACGCTTCCGGTTACCTTCTTCTTACAACATCCTGCAAGGTGGTCAATGATTTTAGCACTCATTACGAAACGCAACTCTGTCCCACCGAGCCTGAGGTAGCCGGGAAATAAAAC